>NW_027662250.1:77500-87868 GCF_963422515.1 Blennius ocellaris | reverse complement strand
TGTGGAGCTAAACTTGTTGTTGTATTTGTTGTTGTTGTTGTTTACTCACGGTCAGCATGGGCGTGGTCAGCAGCCCCCAGGCGAAGAACTCCAGGAAGACCACCACCACCGCATGGGTCACTCTGGCTCTGCCACGGGCGCTCTGCACACACACACACACACACACACACACACACACACACACACACACACACACACACACACACACACACACACACACACACACACACACACACACACACACACACACACACACACACACACACACACACACACACACACACACAGTTTGTTGATGAAGAACAAAGGAGGATGACGACACACAGTCAACAGTTCATTCACCTGCTAGTTACTGCGTCATTAGTTACTTGTGTCGTTAAGTTACTGATCCATCAGTAGTTACTGTCATTAGTTACTTGTGTCGTTAAGTTACTGATCCATCAGTAGTTACTGCGTCATTAGTTACTTGTGTCGTTAAGTTACTGATCCATCAGTAGTTACTGTCATTAGTTACTTGTGTCGTTAAGTTACTGATCCATCAGTAGTTACTGCGTCATTAGTTACTTGTGTCGTTAAGTTACTGATCCATCAGTAGTTACTGTCATTAGTTACTTGTGTCGTTAAGTTACTGATCCATCAGTAGTTACTGCGTCATTAGTTACTTGTGTCGTTAAGTTACTGATCCATCAGCAGTTACTGTCATTAGTTACTTGTGTCGTTAAGTTACTGATCCATCAGCAGTTACTGTCATTAGTTACTTGTGTCGTTAAGTTACTGATCCATCAGCAGTTACTGTCATTAGTTACTTGTGTCGTTAAGTTACTGATCCATCAGTAGTTACTGCGTCATTAGTTACTTGTGTCGTTAAGTTACTGATCCATCAGCCGTTACTGTCATTAGTTACTTGTGTCGTTAAGTTACTGATCCATCAGTAGTTACTGCGTCATTAGTTACTTGTGTCGTTAAGTTACTGATCCATCAGTAGTTACTGTCATTAGCTACTTGTGTCATTAAGTTACTGATCCATCAGTAGTTACTGCGTCATTAGTTACTTGTGTCGTTAAGTTACTGATCCATCAGTAGTTACTGTCATTAGCTACTTGTGTCATTAAGTTACTGATCCATCAGTAGTTACTGTCATTAGTTACTTGCAGTTACTCATGTGTGGTTAAGTTACTGATCCATCAGCAGTTACTGTCATTAGTTACTCGTGTGTCGTTAAGTTACTGATCCATCAGTAGTTACTGTCATTAGTTACTTGTGTCGTTAAGTTACTGATCCATCAGTGGTTACTGTCATTAGTTACTTGAAGTTACTCATGTGTGGTTAAGTTACTGATCCATCAGCAGTTACTGTCATTAGTTACTTGCAGTTACTCATGTGTGGTTAAGTTACTGATCCATCAGTGGTTACTGTCATTAGTTACTTGCAGTTACTCATGTGTGGTTAAGTTACTGATCCATCAGTAGTTACTGTCATTAGTTACTTGCAGTTACTCATGTGTGGTTAAGTTACTGATCCATCAGTAGTTACTGTCATTAGTTACTTGCAGTTACTCATGTGTGGTTAAGTTACTGATCCATCAGCAGTTACTGTCATTAGTTACTCGTGTGTCGTTAAGTTACTGATCCATCAGTAGTTACTGTCATTAGTTACTCCCCCAACATTAGTTACTCCTTCATAGTGACTTTATGTTTGTTGACAGACTTGACCCGGGTCAACTTCTGATCCAGGTTAACTCCTGACCCGGGTTAACTCCTGATCCTGGTTAACTCCTGATCCTGGTTAACTTCTGATCCTGGTTAACTTCTGACCCGGGTTAACTCCTGATCCTGGTTAACTTCTGATCCTGGTTAACTTCTGATCCTGGTTAACTTCTGACCCGGGTTAACTCCTGATCCTGGTTAACTCCTGATCCTGGTTAACTTCTGACCCGGGTCAACTTCTGATCCTGGTTAACTTCTGACCCGGGTTAACTTCTGATGTGGTTTAACTTCTGACCCGGTTCAGTTTCTTACCTCGGTTAGTTTCTGAGAGGCTGAACCTGGTTAGTGGCCAGACGGATAAACAGCTCTAACCCGGTCCTGACCCGGCTAACAGCTCTAACCCGGTTCTAACCCGGCTAACAGCTCTAACCCGGTCCTGACCTGGCTAACAGCTCTAACCCGGTTCTCACCCAGTTAAGGCCCGGTTCTAACCCGGCTAACAGCTCTAACCCGGTTCTCGCCCGGTTAAGACCGGTTCTAACCAGGCTAACAGCTCTAACCTGGTTCTAACCCGGCTAACAGCTCTAACTCGGTTCTAACCAGGCTAACAGCTCTAACCCGGTTCTCACCCAGTTAAGACCCGGTTCTAACCCGGCTAACAGCTCTAACCCGGTTCTAACCCGGCTAACAGCTCTAACCCGATAAACTAGCCCGGGTAGTGGTTCTAGTCCGGCCCTAACACGGCTCTAACCCGACTCTTACCCGGCTAACAGCCCCGCTAAAAGCCCCCCTCCAGCCCGGCTCCCACCCGGCCAGCAGCCCGCTTCAGGCCCGGCCCAGGCGCGGTCCCGGCCCGGTCCAGGCCCGCTCCAGGCCCGGCCCAGGCCCGCTCCAGGCCCGCTCCAGGCCCGCTCCACTCACCGAGCTCCGGACCAACATCACTCCGCCGGCCTCGCTCGCTGGTTTCTCCGGGTTCATGTCACATGCTGCCGGGACGGTGCTCGCGTCTCCCCCGCGCTGCGGGCCTCCTCCGCGGGGCTCCGCCGGCTCTTCCAGGACGTCCCGCTGCGTGAAGCGGAGCTGCGGGGCGGCGCTGCTTTACATGGGCCCGGGCAGGAAGCGACGGAGGCGGGAGGCGACGCTCGGAGGCTCGCCTGGAAGTCACGGAGCTCCGCTCTGCTGCTGGGACACCGCGGGTGGGCGGTGCTTCTGGCGCGGACGTACACAGCCGGGTACTGGCGGCGAAGCACCGCCCATGCGGGCCGCACGATGTGATAAAACGAACGCGTCAGCAACTGTCACGGAGATGCAGCCTTGCTAAGAAACGACGTGTATGAGGTTCTGTATAAATAAAGTTCAATTGAATCGATCCCTTTGCTCACATTTTCCTTTTTTCGTCCCTCTATTTAGGATTCTTTGCTTTAAAAAACGTGTGATCGTCTGTGTCCAGAGGAAAACTCAAACTGGATCAACGATGTCAAAGAAAACAAGAAAACTTTAAAAATCAAGAATTAAATTCACCAAATATCATCAGTTTACGACACAAACGTTGTTTTAATGCTTCTTTAAAAGTCAAACCGGTCTGACAGATAAATGTTCACAAGAACAAAATATTTAGTAAAGAGGAAAAAATGTGGAAAGCAGTTTATTTTATGTACAACTAGGAAACCCTGAAGTCTGCTGCCATAGCAACAGGATGGGGGCGTGTCCTCATTGGCCGCCTGGTTGGAGTGACAGCAGGGGGGCGGGGCTTCTCTACGTGTTCCTGCTTTTGGAGGCGGGCTCTGTCTCCTGCTCGTACTCGATCTCCACGTACGCTCGCTTCTTCCTCGGCGCCGCGCCGCTGGCCGGAGCCTTGCCTTTGGAGCGCGCCTCCTTCGTCTGCGCCTCCTCCTCCATCTCCTCCTCCATCTCCTCCTCACTGGACTCCTCCTGCTCCTCCTCGTCGCTGCTCGTCTTCAGCCGGTTCATGTCCTGGAAACACGTTCAGTGAGCGGCGGCAAAACACAACTGGGAAATGTTGGTGGGAAAGTGGGAAATGTTGGCGGGGAAGTGGAAAATCCTGAGGACAAAGTGGGAAATGTTGGTGGGAAAGTGGGAAATGTTGGTGGGAAAGTGGGAAATGTTGGCGGGGAAGTGGGAAATGTTGGCGGGGAAGTGGAAAATCCTGAGGACAAAGTGTGAAATGTTGGTGGGAAAGTGGGAAATGTTGGTGGGAAAGTGGGAAATGTTGGCGGGGAAGTGGAAAATCCTGAGGACAAAGTGTGAAATGTTGGGGGGAAAGTGGGAAATGTTGGTGGGAAAGTGGGAAATGTTGGCGGGGAAGTGGAAAATCCTGAGGACAAAGTGGGAAATGTTGGGGGGAAAGTGGGAAATGTTGGTGGGAAAGTGGGAAATGTTGGCGGGGAAGTGGAAAATCCTGAGGACAAAGTGGGAAATGTTGGTGGGAAAGTGGGAAATGTTGGCGGGGAAAGTGGGAAATGTTGGCGGGAAGTGGGAAATGTTGGCGGGGAAGTGGGAAATGTTGGCGGGGAAGAGGGAAATCCTGAGGACAAAGTGTGAAATGTTGGTGGGAAAGTGGGAAATGTTGGTGGGAAAGTGGGAAATGTTGGTGGGGAAGTGGAAAATCCTGAGGACAAAGTGTGAAATGTTGGGGGGAAAGTGGGAAATGTTGGTGGGAAAGTGGGAAATGTTGGCGGGGAAGTGGAAAATCCTGAGGACAAAGTGGGAAATGTTGGTGGGAAAGTGGGAAATGTTGGCGGGGAAAGTGGGAAATGTTGGCGGGAAGTGGGAAATGTTGGCGGGGAAGTGGGAAATGTTGGCGGGGAAGAGGGAAATCCTGAGGACAAAGTGTGAAATGTTGGTGGGAAAGTGTGAAATGTTGGTGGGAAAGTGGGAAATGTTGGTGGGAAAGTGGGAAATGTTGGCGGGGAAGAGGGAAATCCTGAGGACAAAGTGTGAAATGTTGGTGGGAAAGTGTGAAATGTTGGTGGGAAAGTGGGAAATGTTGGTGGGAAAGTGGGAAATGTTGGCGGGGAAGTGGAAAATCCTGAGGACAAAGTGTGAAATGTTGGGGGGAAAGTGGGAAATGTTGGTGGGAAAGTGGGAAATGTTGGCGGGGAAGTGGAAAATCCTGAGGACAAAGTGGGAAATGTTGGTGGGAAAGTGGGAAATGTTGGCGGGGAAAGTGGGAAATGTTGGCGGGGAAGTGGGAAATGTTGGCGGGGAAGTGGGAAATGTTGGCGGGGAAGTGGGAAATGTTGGCGGGGAAGTGGGAAATGTTGGCGGGGAAGTGGGAAATCCTTAGGACAAAGTGGGAAATGTTGGTGGGGAAGAGGGAAATCCTGAGGACAAAGTGGGAAATGTTGGCGGGGAAGTGGGAAATCCTGAGGACAAAGTGGGAAATGTTGGCGGGGAAGAGGGAAATCCTGAGGACAAAGTGGGAAATGTTGGCGGGGAAGTGGGAAATCCTGAGGACAAAGTGGGAAATGTTGGCGGGGAAGTAGGAAGTCCTGAGGACAAAGTGGGAAATGTTGGTGGGGAAGTGGGAAATCCTGAGGACAAAGTGGGAAATGTTGGCGGGGAAGTGGGAAATCCTGAGGACAAAGTGGGAAATGTTGGCGGGGAAGTGGGAAATCCTGAGGACAAAGTGGGAAATGTTGGTGGGAAAGTGGGAAATGTTGGCGGGGAAGTGGGAAATGTTGGCGGGGAAGTGGGAAATGTTGGCGGGGAAGAGGGAAATCCTTAGGACAAAGTGGGAAATGTTGGTGGGGAAGAGGGAAATCCTGAGGACAAAGTGGGAAATGTTGGCGGGGAAGTGGGAAATCCTGAGGACAAAGTGGGAAATGTTGGCGGGGAAGAGGGAAATCCTGAGGACAAAGTGGGAAATGTTGGCGGGGAAGTGGGAAATCCTGAGGACAAAGTGGGAAATGTTGGCGGGGAAGTAGGAAGTCCTGAGTACAAAGTGGGAAATGTTGGTGGGGAAGTGGGAAATCCTGAGGACAAAGTGGGAAATATTGGCGGGGAAGTAGGAAGTCCTGAGGACAAAGTGGGAAATGTTGGTGGGGAAGTTGGAAATCGTGGGGAATAAGTGGGAAATGTTGGGAATGAAGAGGTAAAGTGGGAAATATTGAGAATTAAGTGGGAAATTTGAAAACCCGGAGAACAAAGCGGGAAATATTGAGAATGAAGTGGTAAAGTGGGAAACATTGAGAAGGAAGTGGGAAACATTGAGGATTAAGTGGTGAAGTGGGAAATATTGAGAATGAAGTGGTAAAGTGGGAAACAGTGAGGATGAAGTGGGAAAGTGGGAAACAGTGAGGATGAAGTGGTAAAGTGGGAAACAGTGAGGATGAAGTGGGAAAGTGGGAAACAGTGAGGATGAAGTGGGAAAGTGGGAAACAGTGAGGATGAAGTGGGAACAGACGGAGTTCGGACCTCGAAGTCGCTCAGGTCGCTCTCCTCCACTTCGTCCTCCGCCACAAACTCTCGCCGTCCCACATCCTGCAGACAAAACCCAGACCTTCAGAATAAAAGTCCTGCTGAGCAGAGCCGTGCAGACAGAGTAAGCCTTCATCACCGTGTCGTCCTCCTCCTCCCCCTCCTCCTCTTCCTCCTCCTCCTCCTCCTCCTCGTCCCCGTCCTGCTGCTCCAGGGCCCGGTCGAAGGCGTGGACGGGGAAGTTGTAAATGTCTCCGTACTGGAATCAGAGCACAGCGTGAAGGACGAGCGGACAGACGGAGACGGAGACCTACGAGGACGAAGACGTACCGTCCCCTGCTTCAGCCGCTCCAGGAGCTCCTTCTCGATGGCGTTGTCCAGCTGAGCCGCGATCAGAGCTTTTTCCTACCGACCGGAGACACTCTGCTGTAACGACCAATCACAGCTCCGGGATTTCCCGCCAAAGATCAAAGCTCACCTCTTTCCTCTTTTCTCTGCTCTCCACCTTCCTGCTGAGGGGAACCAGCTTCCTCCTGCAACACAGGCCGGGGTCAGCGGCTGCCGGCAGCGCTAGTACTCGTAGCAGTACTCGTACTCGTAGCAGTACTCGTAGCAGTACTCGTACTGGGACTTACTGCCTCTTGAGCACCAGCTTCCTCATGCGGATCAGGTACTGGGTGATTTTGGTGAATCGCTGTTTACATTTGTGCCGAATGAACCGAGGCCAATAGATCAGGTTCTCGTCGATCTGCTGCAGAGCCGCTTCGTAGTTCCTGCTGAGCTTCACCTGCACACACACACACACACACACACACACACACACACGTACGCACACGCACGCACACAAACACACACGCACGCACACAAAAACACAGACACAAACACACACAAACATACACACGCACACGCACACACACACACACACACACACACACACACGCACGCACACACGCACACACACACACACACACACACGAGTTTCCAAGTATAAACAAACCATCCAGGTTTCGTCAATTAACGTGAACTAGCATTAGCCACAGTGCGCTCACCTTCTCCCACATTTTGGCGGGAAACGCGGCTCGCTCGATGACCTTCATGTAGAGGAAGCACTGGCCTGCAGGGGGAGACACGGCGTCGGTCACAAGTCAACACGCCTCTCGACAAGTTGCCGCGTCGGCAACGACTCGAAGCGCCGGCGGTTCCCGGCGACCCGCCGGGTCTGCAGGCGCGTCGCTCACCTTTCTCCTCGCGCACCGTGGCGTACTGGCTGTTAGCCAGCGGGCAGGACGAGCGGTTACATAACCCGGTGATGTTGTATTCATTCCGACAGAAGTTCTGACTCTTGGTCCTGAAACGGGAAGCAGATCAAAGACCAGTGACTTTGAAGTCGATCAGAGGAACAACAACCCCCCAACCCTAATTCTGGCCAGAGACTCTCTGCTGCCGCCTGCTGGACAACCTCTGCAGCCGCGAGGAGAACGTCTCGAGAACCTCCAGTGTTCCACTGGGCAGCTCACAGATGTTCTCCAGATGTGAGGAGGAGAACGGAGGCCCGCGCGGGTTCCGGTTCACTTACTTTACTTTGAAGGAGCAGAACTGTTTGTTGCCGATGATGTCCCAGATGACCTGAAGGAACCACAAGAACATGAAACATCCTCACAACCTGTGTGTGTGTGTGTGTGTGTGTGTGTGTGTGTGTGTGTGTGTGTGTGTGTGTGTGTGTGTGTGTGTGTGTGTGTGTGTGTGTGTGTGAGGCAGCCAACCTCCTGTCGTTAACGAACTTTAATAATTAAACATTTTATTAATCTGACAAGCTAATCAGTGTTTGTAGTTCTTTTTTTCTTCTTTTTATTTCAATCCGTTAGCATCCGAAGCTACCGCTAGCATGTAGCTCCCGGCCACATTAAAGCTGTTTTTCAGACTCACGTCGTCGTGCTGCATGTTGCTCTTCTATCCGGAGCGGCTCGTGTCTCCGCCGCGCGCTGTCCCGTTACTCCGGTAGTCGGTAACTCGTTACTTTGGCGTCAGGACTAGCTAGTAAACCCACTGAAACGCTTCAAACGCATGGACGATCAGGGAAGAGCCATCTTTGCCAGGGCGGAAGTGACGTGTCACACCACCGGAAACCAGAGGAATGCGTATCGCGACACTTTATTTCTTGTTTGTTAAATTCATGGTGTAAAGACACAAAAGCTCTTTTAATTTTACTCGTACAGGTCGTAAATATGTATTCAAATACATATGTACATAAACTATGGGTGAGGAAAATAAAAACGTGTTATCAGTTGTTTTTGTCCTGCAGTTGCCCGCCCGGCCGCGGCGCGTCGCTGTCAAATCCCAATGCAAACCAGCGGAATTCCCAGAATGCACAGCTTATAACCGGCTGCGACCCTTTCAGGACTGTTTCTCTTTAACTCTGAATTATTTTCAAAATGTCCCACCGCGGTGAGGTTGGGTTGAGGATCCGGGTTCGGACTGGACCCAAAGGGGGGGTTCTGAGTTCCCGGAGGAACCGGGAGTGAGAGAAGTGTGTCGGAAGCTCGTAAAGCTTCAGCCGCCATGACACCGGCGATCCTTTCGGTTCATGAGTATGATGAGTGGTGCGTTCACGGACACTCCGTGAAAGGTGCGGCCGATTCTTGTTACGCTACGCGCCTCAGCCCTTCTGACCCTGAACCGTTTCTACTTTTGTTACTCTATATATGTCAAGTGTAAATATCTACCGAGTTGGTTGGTCTAGTTACTGTGGGTTGACTAGTTCACCCTTGTTTTGTCTTGTTTAGTTCCAGGAGAAGAAGAAACCCGGAAACGTGTGATTTTTCCTTTTTGAAGTATAATTTGTTGTTGCAGTTTTAGGTTGAACTCCAGAGTTCAAAGCACTCTAAGGACGTATGGTGTGACGTAACATACATGAAAGGGGGCGTGTTCTTCATTGTAATGTCTATTTTTGGATTCAATAAAAATAATTTAAAATAAAAAGAGTTGAAGTTACTCCAAAGTACCATCTGAATGAGAGGCCGGGATCACAGGTACCAGTACTTCTTCATTCTGACGCTTAATGAAGTCGTCAGAGTTCTAAATGTGGATATTTAAACGTTTTAAGGATTTCTTCCTTGAGTTTATTAATTAGTTAAATTTATAGGTAAACAGGAAATATGTCTCCCACACTTTGCAATATCTGGAGTTTATTTCTCAAATAAATAAAGTACAAAAATCTCAACAGATTAGAAGAAAATACGAGTTCAGGTGATAGAAGGTACCATAATGGTAGTACCAGGTACTAGATTAGTAGTACTAGGTACTGGAATGGTAGTACCAGGTACTAGATTAGTAGTACTAGGTACCATAATGGTAGTACCAAGTACTAGATTAGTAGTACTAGGTACTAGATTAGTAGTACCAGAATGGTAGTACCAGGTACTAGAATAGTGGTACCAGGTAACAGAATGTAGTACTAGATTAGTAGTACCAGGTACTAGAATAGTAGTACCAGGTGCCAGAATGGTAGTACTAGATTAGTAGTACCAGGTACCAGAATGGTAGTACTAGGTACTAGAATAGTAGTACTTGATAGTAGAATGCTAGTACTAGGTAGTAGATTAGTAGTACTAGGTACTAGGTTATTAGTACTAGTACTAGAATAATAGTAGTAGATTAGTAGTACTAGTACTAGATTAGTAGTACTAGTACTAGAATAGTAGTACTTGGTACTAGAATGGTAGTACTAGGTAGTAGATTAGTAGCATCGGCAGTGACAGATCAGTTCTGTCGGTTCTACTAGTGTAGATCTACATTACTCACGTCACATTACCCAATCTGATCTATGTACTTCACTTCTACAATGTTTTTCTTTTAAAAACTTAATTAATTCTGATTTGTCAGATTTTAAGACGATTATTTCTTAATTATAAATTGAAAAAAGCCCAAGAATTTTTTTGATTTTTTAAATCTCGATTCAGAAAAACGAGTATTTAAAAAAAAAAATGTTAAAGTGAAGACAAAACGTTTCCATAGCAACAGTCCAGGGACTCGATGCTGAACCAAGAAATACACTAGTTTGTTGATACTTTAGTCTCTTGTATATTTTGCTGAAGTTAAAATATAAAGGTTTTGTGTTTTTGTAAGAAACATGAATGTAAATGTGTTTAATTAAACAATAATAAAAATAAAAACATTGTTTTTCCCAGTTTGTCCTGAGATGTTCCCAGTTCCCAGGAGGCGG
>NW_027662250.1:57500-70000 GCF_963422515.1 Blennius ocellaris | reverse complement strand
ACCAGAGTCTCGTCCAGGAACCAGAGTCACGTTTCGTCCAGGAACCAGAGTCACGTTTCGTCCAGGAACCAGAGTCCCGTCTGTTCCAGGAACCAGAGTCCCGTCTTGTCCAGGAACCAGAGTCCCGTCTCGTCCAGGAACCAGAGTCCCGTCTCGTCCAGGAACCAGAGTCCCGTCTCTTCCAGGAACCAGAGTCCCGTCTCGTCCAGGAACCAGAGTCTCGTCTCGTCCAGGAACCAGAGTCCCGTCTCGTCCAGGAACCAGAGTCCCGTCTCGTCCAGGAACCAGAGTCTCGTCTCGTCCAGGAACCAGAGTCCCGTCTCGTCCAGGAACCAGAGTCCCGTCTCTTCCAGGAACCAGAGTCCCGTCTTGTCCAGGAACCAGAGTCCCGTCTCGTCCAGGAACCAGAGTCCCATCTCATCCAGGAACCAGAGTCACGTCTCGTCCAGGAACCAGAGTCTCGTCTCGTCCAGGAACCAGAGTCCCGTCTCGTCCAGGAACCAGAGTCCCGTCTCGTCCAGGAACCAGAGTCTCGCCTTGTCCAGGAACCAGAGTCTCGTCCAGGAACCAGAGTCCCGTCTTGTCCAGGAACCAGAGTCTCGTCCAGGAACCAGAGTCACGTCTCGTCCAGGAACCAGAGTCTCGTCTCGTCCAGGAACCAGAGTCCCGTCTGTTCCAGGAACCAGAGTCCCGTCTCTTCCAGGAACCAGAGTCTCGTCTCGTCCAGGAACCAGAGTCCCGTCTGTTCCAGGAACCAGAGTCCCGTCTCTTCCAGGAACCAGAGTCCCGTCTGTTCCAGGAACCAGAGTCCCGTCTCGTCCAGGAACCAGAGTCCCGTCTCTTCCAGGAACCAGAGTCCCGTCTCTTCCAGGAACCAGAGTCTCGTCTCGTCCAGGAACCAGAGTCCCGTCTGTTCCAGGAACCAGAGTCCCGTCTTGTCCAGGAACCAGAGTCTAGTCCAGGAACCAGAGTCCCGTCTTGTCCAGGAACCAGAGTCCCGTCTGTTCCAGGAACCAGAGTCCCGTCTCGTCCAGGAACCAGAGTCTCGTCTCGTCCAGGAACCAGAGTCCCGTCTCTTCCAGGAACCAGAGTCCCGTCTGTTCCAGGAACCAGAGTCCCGTCTGTTCCAGGAACCAGAGTCCCGTCTTGTCCAGGAACCAGAGTCTAGTCCAGGAACCAGAGTCCCGTCTTGTCCAGGAACCAGAGTCCCGTCTGTTCCAGGAACCAGAGTCCCGTCTGTTCCAGGAACCAGAGTCCCGTCTCGTCCAGGAACCAGAGTCTAGTCCAGGAACCAGAGTCCCGTCTCATCCAGGAACCAGAGTCTAGTCCAGGAACCAGAGTCCCGTCTCGTCCAGGAACCAGAGTCCCGTCTCGTCCAGGAACCGATGTTCCCAAGGTTCCTCAAGAACGTCTCCGGTTCCTCAAGGACGCCGCCGGTTCCTCAAGAACGCCGCCGGCTGCTCAAGAACCTATAGTAGGTGAAGTCCCCTGAAGGAAGAAGGTTCCTGAGGGAACCGACGTTCTCAAGGTTCCTCAAAGCTCCAACATCCTTCAAACTCTTTCACCTTTTGTTGACGTTTCGCTTTTTTTGTTGTTGTTTTTTAAATCTTTAGCTTCACGTCTTGATGCATCAATTCTCCTGGAGACCCTGGAACCTCCGGAGGAACAGAAGAACCCCCCCCAGACTACCCCCCCCCCCCCCCCCCCCACCCAGACGGCCCCTCCCCCCTCCACCTGGCCCCCATTGTGAAAATGCGCGCAGGTAACTGCGGTTCTGTGCGCAAACGCTGCGAAGAAAAGACGCATGGAAACAAAGGAAGGAGAGGAAGAGGAGGAGGAGGAGGAGAAAGAGGAGGAGGGGAGGAGGAGAGGAGGAGAGGAGGAGAGGGGAGGAGGAGAGGGGGAGAGGGGAGGAGGAGAGGGGAGGTCCCCGGGGAGAAAACGCCGAGCCTCGGCGGCCCGGGCTCCCGGGGCTCCGGGGCTCCGGGGCTCCGGGGCTTCGCCGCGGTTCTTACCGACACAGCGTTCAGCGGAGCCGCATAGTCCCGCTCCTCCAGTCGCAGTCCTCCGGTGCGGGTCCTCCGGTCCTCCGGTCCTCCGGTCCTCCGGTCCTCCGGTCCAGACTGCCTCCGCGGAGCTCTGAACGGACCCGCTAGCGTCAAGCTAACTGCGCCAAAATGGCGACAGGGCGGTAAAGAAGGAAGCGCGCTCTTCACAATAAGAGCGCCAAAAATGGAAGACGTCACACAAAGACCTTGGGGGGGAAATAAAGAAACGGAGGGGTGGAGGAATATACCGACTCATACAATGTGAGGCTCCGTTTCCATGGCAACCTTTTTTTTTTCCCCAGGTGAAAATACGTCGTTTTATTTGCTTTTCAGTTTTGGAACAGTCTCACGTTTCCAAAGCAAGATTTTCAAAATAATGTCCGTTTACATGGAAACCGCAGAAACGGTGAAAATTACGGCATTTTCACTTTGGGCCATTAGTTGGTGATGTTGATAGTTTTAGTACAGAAAGCACGCACGCACGCACGCACGCACGCACGCACACACACACACACACACACACACACACACACACACACACACACAGAACAATGAGCTCTAAACATTAACATTCTGGTGGACAAACAACCAAGTTGGATTGTTATTATGGTGGCTGTCAAAATAAAAGTACCAAGTCCAGGAGAACATGGATCATGTAGGAATCATTATTCTGACGGTCTCTACTGAGCATGTGCAGAACGAGTAACTACGGCCATTGACGAGTGTTTTAGAAGATTCTTATTTCCAGTGACTTTGAGCATCAGTCATGTGAACGGACCCCAAAACGCTGAGAAACACAGAATGAAACAATAACGAGCAACAACATTGTCGTCGTGTTTATCATAGAACGATGGAAAAGAAGCAAATTCCAAGTATTAAAAGATATAATCTACATTCATTCAGCTAAAATGTCAACATGTCCTAAATGTTGAACGTAAAGTCTAAAAGTTAAATTCACTCTTCGGACTCCCGGGAAAATTACAATCAAAAGCAAAGTGAAAACTGAAAATGTTCATGAAAACCACATGAGGATTAAAGACGGAGGATAAACTCTCAAAGTGCAGATTTTTCAGGAAACTATAGAAAAGAGAAAATATTTTATTGCATTGGAATATTTCTGATATATTTAGATGTAAATGTGAACAAAATACATCTGCATGTTACGGCCCAGTGCATCTATGTATTAGAAATAAACGTAAACAGACGATAATGCAGTTAATTTAAGCTTTATTGTTCAGAATGTTTCAGAAGAATCAAAGTAGTTCTGCAAAGAAACAGCAACATTAGAATAACAGACGTTTTCAGACAAAAATCTTAAACATACTTTATAAAACAAAAATCTGATTTTTTTTTTTAACAGCCTTTACTTTGAAAATCCTCCCGGAAGCGTCCTGGTGCCGTGGGCGACCTTGACGGACGTTGTTGCGGCGGAGAAGTCCCGCCTTTCCCCGCCTGCCAAATCGTGCTCCCGCAGGCTCTCGGCCACGCGCCGCGCCTTCCTGCCACATTCTGCGCCAGCCCGCCGCCGCATTGCAGCGTGCGCGGCGCCCGGCAGGGGCGCGCTCGCACTCGCGCTCGCGCAGCGCCCGCGTTTTCCGACTGAGTCCACAGGCTCAGAGCCCGCCGGCTGCAGACGGTGGTGGTTACCATGGCGACCACGGGGCGGAGCCTCCGGAAAGTTGGTCCCAGTGTAAAGGCAGGGAAACACACGAGGCGCCGAGAGGGAACGCTGGGATGGCGCTGGTCGCCACGGCGACCTGGCAGGGCGGCCGCGGACCAACGTTCACGTTGTTTAGTTAGGATTTGAAATGAACTAGAGCCCAGTTAGCATCACCAGCGTGTTAGCTCACGGATGCTAACTAGCCCATGGATCCACTCGGTAGAGCGCAGGACTTTTACGTGGAGCCCAGTTAGCATCACCAGCGTGTTAGCTCACGGATGCTAACTAGCCCATCGATCCACTCGGTAGAGCGCAGGACTTTTACGTGGAGCCCAGTTAGCGTGTTAGCTCGCAGATGCTAACTAGCCCATGGATCCACTCGGTAGAGCGCAGGACTTTTACGTGGAGCCCAGTTAGCGTGTTAGCTCACGGATGCTAACTAGCCCATCGAGTCGCTACATCGCTGAAACGTCTCCATGGCAACAGGCGCCGATCTCCTCTGATATCTGATCTTTGGGCCAGTTTGTTTTTGGCAAAACGTTGGTAAAACAGTTGCGAACCAATAAATATACACGTGCAGACGGAAAGAAAAGTTCCATCAGCGACGGCGAGTCGAGAGTCAAACACGTATTTACAGTATTTATACTTTATTTACATGTACAGTGGAAAGAAATCAGAGTGAAACACGACAAACATTCAGAGAATCAGAAGAAGCTCGTTACATTTTGCAGACAGGAAAACAAAAAGGTCACAGCGAGCTAACGAGCTAGCTAGCTAGCTAGCTAGCTAGCTTGCGCTGACTGACGCTCCTCACGCCGCGTTGCACAAAAACGCCTTTCAAGTTTCTGCTTTTTGGTTTTTGAAAGTTTTACTTTACCGCAGCAACAATTTGTCAACGACAGTCCGTCTCCATAGAAACCATGAAACTGATGTAGTTCTCATGTTGGTCCACTAGCTGGTGCTGCTAGTCCTAGTACTGAACACACACACACACACACACACACACACACACACACACACACACACACACACACACACACACACACACACACACACACACACACACACACACACACACACACACACACACACACACACACACACAATGAGCTCTAAACATTAACAGGAGAACGTTCTAGTGGACAGAACAAGCTGGATTGTTATTACAGTGACTGTCAAAATAAAACCACCAAGTTGGATTGCTATTACGGTGACTGTCAAAATAAAACCACCAAGTTGGATTGTTATTACTGTGACTGTCAAAATAAAACCACCAAGTCCAGGAGAACAAGGGCTGGGACTCATGACGCGATGGAGGAAACTGTTGATTGGCTCTACTGAGCATGTGCAGAACTACTGGTTACTACAGCGACCAGGGCTTCACAACAGTTTAGTTGCCACGGTAACACAGAGACGGAGTCGGAGCGTTTTCAAAAAGTGGAACCACTTTCACTCTGGCTTCAGACCAACACTTCCTGTTTCCTTCCCGACAAACCTTCAGAACGAGTCTGAACCCCGACGTTCTGCCACGTTCTGCTGCAGCTCTGGGTCCAGGCTGGGAACCACCACCCTGGTAAACTCTTCAAAATAAAAGGTTTCATTACATCACTGAAGGTGAGCCGCATTAAAAAAAAGGGGGGAAGTAAGAATGTTTCATGGTTACAGGAAATGATCGTGAAGAAAAGAGAAAAAAATAAAGTTACTTTAAGACTTTTATCTTTTTCTGAAGAGAAAATTGGACCAATGAGAAGTTTGTCCTTCTGAGATCAAAGGTCTCGGGACCAGAAGGCCTCCGTCCCCCGACAGAGGACAGGAGGACACACCCACTCCAGACCGCCTCGTCCAACGCTCTCACGGAACCTCATCAAACGCTCTGACGGAACCTCGTCCAACGATCTGACGGAACCTCGTCCAATGTTCTGACGGAACCTTGCCCAACAATCCGACGGAACCTCGTCTCAAAGTTCTGACGGAACCTCATCAAACGCTCTGACGGAACCTCGTCCAATGTTCTGACGGAACATTGCCCAACAATCTGACGGAACCTCGTCTCAAAGTTCCGACGGAACCTCGTCTCAAAGTTCCGACGGAACCTCGTCTCAACGTTCCGACGGAACCTCGTCTCAACGTTCCGACGGAACCTCGTCTCAACGTTCCGACGGAACCTCGTCTCAACGTTCCGACGGAACCTCGTCTCAGCGTTCAGTCGGTCACAGCTCTACAGAAGGTTAATCTCCATGACGTCTGGAACCTTCAGATATGCACGATAAGAGAAGTGACGGTCCTCTAGAACTGGACCGAGTTCTGCTTTAACGACCAGGTTCTGGTGAGGATATGGGTCAGAGGTTCCGCTCATCAAGACCACAAACTACCGTGATCCACTTCCTGGTTCCCGATTGAAGACTAAACGAATCGACCTGTGGAGGCCTGAGAGGCGACGCCGCTACGCCCGATCTAAAGTTCCCTCTCGCTACGCCGCAGCACAGGGTTCTGGCGGTTCTGGTCCCCACGCCGCGCCGGCCGGACGCAGGTGGTACCGTGAAAACGAGTCGACGTGACTGGGGGCGAGACGAGACCGTCTGAGACCGGCGCCGTCCAATCAGGGAGAACGAAGGAGTGGAACATGAACGGAGGTCTGGGACGGCGACCAGTCAATAGAACCATCAGACACGTTCTGAAGAGACTCTGTCGTTTGTAGTCTGACTTTTATTTTTTATTAAAAGTTGACATTCCAATTACAAAATATACTTACATTATTATATTATCGTGATCGTTGTGGTTAATTTGTTCCGAGACGTTCTCCTGACGAGAACGTCTCATCGTCAATACTTTGCAGGACGACGTCGTCCGGCAGAACCAGTGACGTCACAGGCCTACGTTCATGCGAGAGCGTTCTGCCGCCGCGCCTCTACGAGGCCGTGGCGTCTCTTTACATCACGCGCTACGTTCTTCCACCGCCGCCTCAGATCTCGGCTCTGATCACTTCCTGGTTTCGTCCTGCGTTTCTATTGGTCGGTCAGCCGGTCGCAGTCGCGAAGAGCCGAGACCTAAGACACCGACGCCGTTCTCGACGTTTTTGTCTGGGACGGACGGACGGACGGACGGACGGAGGGACGGAGGGACGGAGGGACAGAAGGACGGCATGTAGCGGCTGAAGACGACCCTCTGTGTTTCCGAAGTCCCGACCGGGGTCGACCCGGAACGGGACCAGACTTTCCCGGTACGACGGTCCGGGTTTCCAGACGCTGAATCGTTTTGTCAAGACGTTGGTGTCCAGGCGACGACCCAATCAGGCTCTTTTCTTTCTTTTTTAGCTGGGCCAACGGAACCTTCTGGTTCTGGTAGTAGAACATGTTCTGGTTGGGGTTAGAGAGGACCGGGTACAGGACCAGGTCCAGGTGTGTCTGGATCTTGTTTTGGTGAATGAGTGAGGCGTAGAATCGAGGCTGAAACTGTACCAATAAAAACCGTGCGATAAATGTGAAGTAAGACGTGTCGATGCCCGTCGGGCTCTGCGTCCGTCCGTCCGTCCGTCCGTCCGTCCCGCAGGTCCGTCCCGCAGGTCCGTCCGTCCCGCAGGTCCGTCCGTCCGTCCGTCCGTCCGTCCCGCAGGTCCGTCCCGCAGGTCCGTCCGTCCCGCAGGTCCGTCCGTCCGTCCGTCCGTCCGTCCCGCAGGTCCGTCCGTCCGTCCGTCCGTCCGTCCCGCAGGTCCGTCCGTCCCGCAGGTCCGTCCTCGGCTAGCAGCTGCAGCCCTCCTTCGCCGGCTGGCTGTCGGCGTTGAGCCGCCCCCCCTGCGGCGCCGACGGTTTGTGCTGGACTCCGGATTCGGCGGCGTTCAGGTCCAGACTGCCGTCCTGGATGTTCTGGTAGATCCTCTTGGCCGCCTCCAGGAAGGCCTCCTCCACGTTCTCCCCTCTGGAGGAGAAGCGGAGAACCGTCATAGAACGAGCTGTACGTCACCCCGGGTCGCCTGGGGCTCATACAGTCTAGGACCCACTTCTCTAAAGCCAGATGGTCAGAAATACACCGTGACGTCAACGCCAGCAGCCATCGCCGTGGCCGCGCCCTGATCAACACAGTCAGGGGGGTTTCTGTCCAAAACGGAACCATTTTTCTATTGAAACACTGTGGGACGTTCCACGGCGTTTCTGGGTCTCCTTGCTGCTTCGGTCCGCTCAAGACCACAAGCAGGTGTCATTGTTATATTCTCATGTCTCTTCGCTCGGAGAAGAACACTTTGGAATGGAAATGTCTCAACCCCCCCCCCCCCTCTCATCTTCTTGGTTGAGGGATGTTCTGTTCTTCATCAAACTCGAAAAGATGAAATACACTCTGAGAGGTTCTTTAAACGGTTTTGTCACTAGGTGGCGCCCTTTCATCTCTCACTTTGATCAGCTAAAGCTACTTCCCGATGCCCAAGTCACAACTCTGTCCGTTTGACATCCATGCTTCTCCTTTCAACATTTGTATGAACGTCTTCATGTACCGTTGGGCCGGGGTTCTCTACTCTGAGGTTGAACTCTCATGTACTTTTCTTTCTTTTTTTACACCGTTTCTTATTTTTTAAATGTATTTGTCAATTTCATTTGTCCAAGGATGTTGTTTGCGGGGTGGGGGAGGGTGGGGCTGTTTACAAATGTTTGTATATGTGCAAAAGGAAAATTCAATAAAAACCATTTGTGGAAAAACAGCAGGCAGCGGGGGGGGGGGGTCGAAGCCAGCAGAACAACAACAGCCCCCCCTTCTGGCCCAAAGGCCGTCCTGCAGCAACAAACACTGAACGGAACCAGGAAGACAAAGGAGCAAAAAGAAAAGAAGGAAAACTAGAAGAAGAAAGAAGAAACGCGCCGCCACGAAACAGTTAAAGGCCCAAATAGACGAGACACGAAACAGTCAGAGGCCCAAATAGACGAGACATGAAACAGTTAAAGGCCCAAATAGACGAGACATGAAACAGTCAGAGGCCCAAATAGACGAGACACGAAACACTTAGAGGCCCAAATAGACGAGACACGAAACAGTTAAAGGCCCAAATAGACGAGACACGAAACAGTTAAAGGCCCAAATAGACGAGACACGAAACAGTTAAAGGCCCAAATAGACAAGACACGAAACAGTTAAAGGCCCAAATAGACGAGACACGAAACAGTTAAAGGCCCAAATAGACGAGACACGAAACAGTTAAAGGCCCAAATAGACGAGACACGAAACAGTTAAAGGCCCAAATAGACGAGACACGAAACAGTCAGAGGCCCAAATAGACGAGACACGAAACAGTCAGAGGCCCAAATAGACGAGACACGAAACAGTTAAAGGCCCAAATAGACGAGACACGAAACAGTTAAAGGCCCAAATAGACGAGACACGAAACAGTTAAAGGCCCAAATAGACGAGACACGAAACAGTTAAAGGCCCAAATAGACGAGACACGAAACAGTTAAAGGCCCAAATAGACAAGACACGAAACAGTTAAAGGCCCAAATAGACGAGACACGAAACAGTTAAAGGCCCAAATAGACGAGACACGAAACAGTTAAAGGCCCAAATAGACGAGACACGAAACAGTCAGAGGCCCAAATAGACGAGACACGAAACAGTTAAAGGCCCAAATAGACGAGACACGAAACAGTTAAAGGCCCAAATAGACGAGACATGAAACAGTTAAAGGCCCAAATAGACGAGACATGAAACAGTCAGAGGCCCAAATAGACGAGACACGAAACAGTTAAAGGCCCAAATAGACGAGACACGAAACAGTTAAAGGCCCAAATAGACGAGACATGAAACAGTTAAAGGCCCAAATAGACGAGACACGAAACAGTTAAAGGCCCAAATAGACGAGACACGAAACAGTCAGAGGCCCAAATAGACGAGACACGAAACAGTCAGAGGCCCAAATAGACGAGACACGAAACAGTCAAAGGCCCAAATAGACGAGACACGAAACAGTCAGAGGCCCAAATAGACGAGACACGAAACAGTCAGAGGCCCAAATAGACGAGACACGAAACAGTTAAAGGCCCAAATAGACGAGACACGAAACAGTCAGAGGCCCAAATAGACGAGACACGAAACAGTTGAAGGCCCAAATAGACGAGACACGAAACAGTCAGAGGCCCAAATAGACGAGACACGAAACAGTCAGAGGCCCAAATAGACGAGACATGAAACAGTCAGAGGCCCAAATAGACGAGACACGAAACAGTCAGAGGCCCAAATAGACGAGACACGAAACAGTCAGAGGCCCAAATAGACGAGACACGAAACAGTCAGAGGCCCAAATAGACGAGACATGAAACAGTTAAAGGCCCAAATAGACGAGACACGAAACAGTTAAAGGCCCAAATAGACGAGACACGAAACAGTTAAAGGCCCAAATAGACGAGACACGAAACAGTCAGAGGCCCAAATAGACGAGACACGAAACAGTTAAAGGCCCAAATAGACGAGACACGAAACAGTCAGAGGCCCAAATAGACGAGACACGAAACAGTCAGAGGCCCAAATAGACGAGACATGAAACAGTTAAAGGCCCAAATAGACGAGACACGAAACAGTTAAAGGCCCAAATAGACGAGACACGAAACAGTTAAAGGCCCAAATAGACGAGACACGAAACAGTCAGAGGCCCAAATAGACGAGACACGAAACAGTCAGAGGCCCAAATAGACGAGACATGAAACAGTTAAAGGCCCAAATAGACGAGACACGAAACAGTTAAAGGCCCAAATAGACGAGACACGAAACAGTTAAAGGCCCAAATAGACGAGACACGAAACAGTTAAAGGCCCAAATAGACGAGACACGAAACAGTCAGAGGCCCAAATAGACGAGACACGAAACAGTCAGAGGCCCAAATAGACGAGACACGAAACAAATCCACACAAAATGTCTAAAAACGACTCCGAGAGACGAAAACGATTACAAAATAAAAGCTGGCTGAGGCGTCGTACTCACGTCTTGGCGCTGGCTTCTAGGAACAGCAGCCCTGAGGAGGAGGAGACAGTCTGGTTACCATGGTTACCCGGGGGGGGGGGGGGGGGGGGGTCTGTGTACACGACGACGGCACGGACGCTTTGAGAAAAGCCGCCGTCTCCACGGAAACGGAGGAAAACGCCATTTCGATCAAACAAGCGTTTCCTGGGGGGGGGGCGGGGGGGGGGGGTTGCCCGGTTCCATGGAGACGGCAGAACGACACAACGTGAAGACTTTCTGAAACAAAGAAGCGTTCTAAAAACGAATGTGGAGCGTGGTGGTTCTTGCAGAACGTGACTCACCGTTCTCCTCGGCAAACTGCTTGGCCTCCTCGTACGTCACGTCTCTCTGAGCCTCCAGGTCGGCCTTGTTCCCGATCAGAATGATGACCTGGACGGGGCGGAACGCAGAACCACTGAACCACAACCTTCTGGAGAGCACTGGGTTCTACCCTGTGGAGCGCCACGAGGGTCTACCCTGTGGAACGCCACGAGATCCTACAGGTTCTACCCTGAGGAACGCCACGAGGTCCTACCCTGTGGAACGCCACGAGGGTCTACCCTGTGGAACGCCACGAGATCCTACAGGTTCTACCCTGAGGAATGCCACGAGGTCCTACCCTGTGGAACGCCACAAGGTCCTACCCTGTGGAACACCACGAGGTCCTACAGGTTCTACCCTGAGGAACGCCACGAGGTCCTACCCTGTGGAACGCCACGAGGGTCTACCCTGTGGAACGCCACAAGATCCTACCCTGTGGAACGCCACGAGATCCTACAGGTTCTACCCTGTGGAACGCAACGAGGTTCTACCCTGTAGAATGCCACGAGGTTCTACCCTGTGGAACGCCACGAGATCCTACAGGTTCTACCCTGAGGAATGCCACGAGGTCCTACCCTGTGGAACGCCACAAGGTCCTACCCTGTGGAACGCCACGAGGTCCTACAGGTTCTACCCTGAGGAACGCCACGAGGTCCTACCCTGTGGAACGCCACGAGGGTCTACCCTGTGGAACGCCACGAGATCCTACAGGTTCTACCCTGAGGAACGCCACGAGGTCCTACCCTGTGGAACGCCACGAGGGTCTACCCTGTGGAACGCCACGAGATCCTACAGGTTCTACCCTGTGGAAGGCCACGAGGGTCTACCCTGTGGAACGCCACGAGGTTCTACCCTGTGGAACGCCACGAGATCCTACAGGTTCTACCCTGAGGAATGCCACGAGGTCCTACCCTGTGGAACGCCACAAGGTCCTACCCTGTGGAACGCCACGAGGTCCTACAGGTTCTACCCTGTGGAACGCCACGAGGTCCTTCCCTGTGGAACGCCACGAGGTCCTACAGGTTCTACCCTGTGGAACGCCACGAGGTCCTTCCCTGTGGAACGCCACGAGGTCCTACAGGTTCTACCCTGTGGAACGCCATGAGGTCCTTCCCTGTGGAACGCAACGAGGTTCTACCCTGTGGAACGCCACGAGATCCTACAGGTTCTACCCTGTGGAACGCCACGAGGTCCTACCCTGTGGAACACAACGAGGTTCTACCCTGTGGAACGCCACAAGGTTCTACCCTGTGGAACGCCACGAAGTTCTACCCTGTGGAACGCCACGAGGTCCTACCCTGTGGAACGCCACGAGGGTCTACCCTGTGGAACGCCACGAGATCCTACAGGTTCTACCCTGTGGAAGGCCACGAGGGTCTACCCTGTGGAACGCCACGAGGTTCTACCCTGTGGAACGCCACGAGATCCTACAGGTTCTACCCTGAGGAATGCCACAAGGTCCTACCCTGTGGAACGCCACGAGGTCCTACAGGTTC
>NW_027662250.1:47500-50000 GCF_963422515.1 Blennius ocellaris | reverse complement strand
GAGGCGCTGACGGTGTCCTGGTGGAGGCACTGACGGTGTCCGGGTGGAGGTGCTGACGGTGTCCGGGTGGAGGCACTGACGGTGTCCGGGTGGAGGCGCTGACGGTGTCCTGGTGGAGGCACTGATGGTGTCCTGGTGGAGGCACTGACGGTGTCCGGGTGGAGGCGCTGACGGTGTCCTGGTGGAGGCGCTGACGGTGTCCTGGTGGAGGCACTGACGGTGTCCGGGTGGAGGTGCTGACGGTGTCCTGGTGGAGGCACTGACGGTGTCCGGGTGGAGGCGCTGACGGTGTCCTGGTGGAGGCACTGACGGTGTCCGGGTGGAGGTGCTGACGGTGTCCGGGTGGAGGCACTGACGGTGTCCGGGTGGAGGCGCTGACGGTGTCCTGGTGGAGGCACTGACGGTGTCCGGGTGGAGGTGCTGACGGTGTCCTGGTGGAGGCACTGACGGTGTCCGGGTGGAGGTGCTGACGGTGTCCTGGTGGAGGCACTGACGGTGTCCGGGTGGAGGCGCTGACGGTGTCCTGGTGGAGGCACTGACGGTGTCAGCCAATCAGAGACGCCTCCACCATGCCCAACAGCATGATGCTGCCTCCACCCTGCCTCCACCCTGCCTCCACCCTGCCTCCACCCTGCCCAACAGCCATGATGCTGCCTCCACCCTGCCTCCACCCTGCTTCACAGTGGGAGGCACTGTCCTTTGGTTCCTCTGACCTCCTCCTCCATCATGGCTGATGTTTCCTGTTTGTTTACCTGTTTGTTTACCTGTTTGTTTACCTGTTTGTTTCCCCGCCCTGTCCTCTCCCAGCGTTGGCCAAACTGATCTGGGACCTCCAGACCTTCCTGTCGGTTCTGGACTCGGAGAACCTGAGCTACATCGCTCAGGCTCAGAAGAAATCCATCGCAGAGCTGCTGAGCAAACTGAGTGACAACACCTCGGGTAACAACAACAACAACAACAACAACAACAACATCAAAGCCTGTTGTGATACTGTGTGTGTGTGTGTGTGTGTGTGTGTGTGTGTGTGTGTGTGTGTGTGTGTGTGTGTGTGTGTGTGTGTGTGTGTGTGTGTGTGTGTGTGTGTGTGTGTGTGTGTTCAGTGGAAGATGCTGAGTACATGGTGATGAGCTGTGCATCATCGTCTCCTAGCAACGAGCTGGCAGACTCACCTGGGACAGGTAGAGACTGTTCTTCACTTTTATCTTTCATTCAAACCTTTGATGATGATGATGATGATGATGATGATGATGGTGATGATGGTGATGGTGGTGATGATAGTGATGGTGATGATGATGATGATGATGATGATGATGATGATGGTGATGATGGTGATGATGATGATGATGATGATGGTGATGATGATGATGGTGATGATGATGATGATGATGGTGATGATGATGATGATGATGGTGGTGATGATAGTGATGGTGATGATGATGATGATGATGATGGTGATGATGATGATGATGATGATGGTGATGATGATGATGGTGATGGTGATGATGATGATGATGATGATGATGATGATGATGATGATGGTGATGATGATGATGATGATGATGGTGATGATGATGATGATGGTGATGATGATGATGGTGATGGTGATGATGGTGATGATGATGATGATGATGATGATGGTGATGATGATGATGATGGTGATGATGATGATGGTGATGGTGATGATGGTGATGATGATGATGATGATGATGATGATGATGATGATGGTGATGATGATGATGATGATGGTGATGGTGATGATGATGATGGTGATGATGATGATGATGATGATGGTGATGGTGATGATGATGATGGTGATGGTGATGATGGTGATGATGATGATGATGATGATGATGATGATGATGGTGATGATGATGATGATGATGGTGATGATGGTGATGGTGATGATGATGATGATGATGATGGTGATGATGATGATGATGATGGTGATGATGATGATGATGATGGTGATGATGATAGTGATGATGATGGTGATGGTGATGATGATGATGATGATGATGATGATGATGATGATGGTGATGAACTTGTGAGGACAACACCTGCCACAACAACAATGATAAGTTGTGTTTGTTTCTACTGTACAGAAGGTGTGAGGTCCTCTGAGCCGGCCTCGGACGACGAGGTGAGCACACACACACACACACACACACACACACACACACACACACACACACACACAGCTTTATGTATACCCCCCCCCCCAATAGAAAGAGAAAATAACGGCAGGAGTTTCAGAGTAAAGTGACACTGTAGCTTCAGGTGGGAGGAGCTACAAGAAACTCAGGGTTTCCTCCACTAAACCTTCTAACCAGCAGGTTCTGTTCAGCCTGTTACCATGGAGACAGCCAGCAGGTTCTGTTCAGCCTGTTACCATGGAGACAGCCAGCAGGTTCTGGTCAGCCTGTTACCATGGAGACTCTTTCTGGGAGCGATGAGTCAGAGTTTCCATCATTCCAGGGTTCAAGTACTCTGAGTTTTCACA
>NW_027662250.1:35000-42500 GCF_963422515.1 Blennius ocellaris | reverse complement strand
AGTCCAGACCACAACAACAACAACAACAACAACAACAACAACAAACAACAAACAAACAAACAAACAGCGTCAGTCCCCTGGTCTCCGTGTCGCAGACAGGAAGTCCTCCGAGTCCCAGCGAGTCGTCCAGAAGCTGGATCTGACCGGGAGACGGACCCTGCAGCTCCGGTGCGCCTCCGAGACCAACCTGGCAACCGCAGACCGGCAGACCAACCTGGCAACCGCAGACCGGCAGACCAACCTGGCAACCGCAGACCGGCAGAGCAAGCGCTCCTTCAGACAGTCGCTGGCCGTCTGCACTGAGCGCGCTCAGGTGAGAGGCCCCGCCCTCTTTTGTTGTTGTTGTTGTCGTTGTTGTTGTTGTTCCGGTCTGTAACGGTTCTGCGTCACTGGTCCAGACCGGGTTCCTGAACCCCCTCCTGCGCCGGACGGCCTCGGCCAAAACCTCCCTGAGACGAGCCCCGTCTGCGGTCTTCATCGAGACCGGGAAGGTCTTCCAGAGGACCAAGGTAGACCACCACAGACCACCAGACCACCCCAGTCAGTCGTCCTGACCCCCGTCTGTTGACAGGACTGGGAGACCAAAGCCGCCGCCTGACGTCTTCTGAAGCGTCGCCGTGACGACAGGGACATGAGTTCGATTCCCTCCAGACCTTCAAAGCTTCACTGCATCAACTCCAGTTTGTTTAGTTCTACCAGTTACCGTGGTAACGGCAGACCACATGTTTGTTTAGTTCTGCCGGTTACCGTGGTAACGGCAGACCACATGTTTGTTTAGTTCTGCCGGTTACCGTGGTAACGGCAGACCACATGTTTGTTTAGTTCTGCCGGTTGCCGTGGTAACGGCAGACCACATGTTTGTTTAGTTCTGCCGGTTGCCGTGGTAACGGCAGACCACATGTTTGTTTAGTTCTACCGGTTACCGTGGTAACGGCAGACCACATGTTTGTTTAGTTCTGCCGGTTACCGTGGTAACGGCAGACCACATGTTTGTTTAGTTCTGCCGGTTACCGTGGTAACGGCAGACCACATGTTTGTTTAGTTCTGCCGGTTACCGTGGTAACGGCAGACCACATGTTTGTTTAGTTCTGCCGGTTACCGTGGTAACGGCAGACCACATGTTTGTTTAGTTCTGCCGGTTACCGTGGTAACGGCAGACCACATGTTTGTTTAGTTCTACCGGTTACCGTGGTAACGGCAGACCACATGTTTGTTTAGTTCTGCCGGTTACCGTGGTAACGGCAGACCACATGTTTGTTTAGTTCTGCCGGTTGCCGTGGTAACGGCAGACCACATGTTTGTTTAGTTCTGCCGGTTACCGTGGTAACGGCAGACCACATGTTTGTTTAGTTCTACCAGTTACCGTGGTAATGGCAGACCACATGTTTGTTTAGTTCTGCCGGTTACCGTGGTAATGGCAGACCACATGTTTGTTTAGTTCTGCCGGTTACCGTGGTAATGGCAGACCACATGTTTGTTTAGTTCTACCAGTTACCGTGGTAATGGCAGACCACATGTTTGTTTAGTTCTACCAGTTACCGTGGTAATGGCAGACCACATGTTTGTTTAGTTCTGCCGGTTACCGTGGTAATGGCAGACCACATGTTTGTTTAGTTCTACCAGTTACCGTGGTAATGGCAGTGGCTGTGTATCTGTTTGCGGCGCTAGCTAACTGTGGCGCTAGCTCGCCATGGTGCTAGCTAGCTAGCATGACTCCAGTTTAAAGTCTGAATATAAAGTTTGTAAACCTGAAAAGAACAAAGTTGTGAAATAAACGTAAACCTGAACAACGAACCGTCCAATCAGAAGTCATGACTTGTACTGACCTGTAGTAACTTGTACTGACCTGTAGTGACTTGTAGTGACTTGTACAGACATGTAGTAACTTGTAGTGACCTGTAGTAACTTGTAGTGACCTGTAGTGACCTGTAGTAACTTGTAGTGACTTGTAGTGAACTGTAGTAACTTGTACTGACCTGTAGTAACTTGTACTGACCTGTAGTAACTTGTAGTGACTTGTACAGACATGTAGTAACTTGTAGTGACCTGTAGTAACTTGTAGTGACCTGTAGTGACCTGTAGTAACTTGTAGTGACTTGTAGTGAACTGTAGTAACTTGTATTGACCTGTAGTAACTTGTAGTAACTTGTAGTGACTTGTACTGACCTGTGGTTACTTGTACTGACCTGTAGTGACTTGTAGTGACCTGTAGTAACTTTTACAGACCTGTAGTGACTTGTAGTGACCTGTAGTAACTTGTACTGACCTGTAGTAACTTGTAGTGACCTGTAGTAACCTGTAGTGACCTGTAGTGACTTGTAGTAACTTGTAGTGACTTGTAGTGACTTGTAGTGACCTGTAGTGACCTGTAGTGACTTGTAGTGACCTGTAGTGACTTGTAGTGACTTGTAGTGACCTGTAGTGACTTGTAGTGACCTGTAGTGACTTGTAGTGACCTGTAGTGACTTGTAGTGACTTGTAGTGACCTGTAGTGACTTGTAGTGACTTGTAGTGACTTGTAGTAACCTGTAGTAACCTGTAGTGACCTGTAGTGACTTGTAGTGACTTGTAGTGACTTGTAGTGACTTGTAGTAACTTGTAGTGACCTGTAGTGACTTGTAGTGACCTGTAGTAACTTTTACAGACCTGTAGTGACTTGTAGTGACCTGTAGTAACTTGTACTGACCTGTAGTAACTTGTAGTGACCTGTAGTAACCTGTAGTGACCTGTAGTGACTTGTAGTAACTTGTAGTGACTTGTAGTGACTTGTAGTGACCTGTAGTGACCTGTAGTGACTTGTAGTGACCTGTAGTGACTTGTAGTGACTTGTAGTGACCTGTAGTGACTTGTAGTGACCTGTAGTGACTTGTAGTGACCTGTAGTGACTTGTAGTGACTTGTAGTGACCTGTAGTGACTTGTAGTGACTTGTAGTGACTTGTAGTAACCTGTAGTAACCTGTAGTGACCTGTAGTGACTTGTAGTGACTTGTAGTGACTTGTAGTGACTTGTAGTAACTTGTAGTGACCTGTAGTGACTTGTAGTGACCTGTAGTGACTTGTAGTGACTTGTAGTGACTTGTAGACACAGTAAAGGCAAATAGAAAGGCTCTTTATTGTCGGTCCTGGTTGATCTTTCATGTCACCGTTCTTCTCCACACATGAAAACATCAAAGATCTTCATCACTCAGGGGTTCAGTCTGTACAGCAGGACGGCTTCACACGGACCTCTGATGACCTTTGACCTCTGATGACCTCTGATGACCTTCAAGTAGTTTTTATATCAGGCAGAAAACTACCAGAGTCATCAACTGAAGGCTTGGTACCTTCAGCCCAGTGTGTTTGCTAGTACGACTCTAGAAGGATTACTAGAAGTACCGAGGGGATTTATTGACACACTGGTGAAGCGAGAGAGAGAGAGAGAGAGAGAAACACTGGAAATGTACAAAAAGAAACACAAAACAATCTTTGTGTCGTCGCAGTGTCGCACACAGCAAACCAATCAGAGCGAAGCACCTCGGCCTCACGTTCCCCACCTGGCCATGTGTTCTGGTTCTGGTTCTGGTTCTGGAGTCCGGGTCCCGAGACTTCGGACTCCAGGTAGCATCTGGGTTTGACTAAATCTGGTTCACACACGTCAAAGAAAAGCAGAATAAGACACTTTCTACAGTCCGATCTGGAACCTGAGAGTGGGCGTGTCCACCTGGGCAGGTGTGGGGGTGAGAGTGGGCGTGTCCACCTGGGCAGGTGTGGGGGTGAGAGTGGGCGTGTCCACCTGGGCAGGTGTGGTGCTGAGAGTGGGCGTGTCCACCTGGGCAGGTGTGGGGGTGAGAGTGGGCGTGTCCACCTGGGCAGGTGTGGCAGTGAAAGTGGGCGTGTCCACCTGGGCAGGTGTGGCAGTGAAAGTGGGCGTGTCCACCTGGGCAAGTCCCTTTTCCTCAAACTGGTCGGGGAATTGTTCTGGACGAGTTTGCTGCTGGTGTGATGGTTGGTTATAGCCTGGTTTGGCCTGGTTTGGCCTGGTTTGGCCTGGTTTAGCTGGTTTTAGGCTGGTTTAGATGCGTTTTGGACTCAGTTGGAACCAATTTAGGCCTACTTTTACTGGTTTGGCTGGTTTGGCCTGGTTCTGGTCTGGTTTGGCCTGGGTGTGGTCTAGTTTGGCCTGGTTGTGGTCTGGTTTGGCCTGGTTCTGGTCTAGACTGACCTGGTTTGGTTTAGTTTGGACTGGTTCTGGTCTAGGTTGACCTGGTTTGGTCTAGTTTGGACTGGTTCTGGTCTAGTTTGGCCTGGTTTGGTCTACTTTGGCCTGGTTTGGTCTAGTTTGGCCTGGTTCAGCAGAGGATTGTGGGAGATCAGAAGAGACAGACTTTTTCTTCAGGTCGTTTCTCTTCCAGAGAGAAAGACGGTCAAAGTCCTCCAGGGACATCCCGAAGACACTGAGGAACTCCTCCTGAGACAGGTGGTGCTGGGGGAGAGAGGGGGGGGGGGGGGGGTAGAGGGGGGTAGAGGGGAGGTAGAGGGGGGTAGAGGGGAGGTAGAGGGGGGTAGAGGGGGGTAGAGGGGAGGTAGAGGGGGGTAGAGGGGAGGTAGAGGGGAGGTAGAGGGGGGTAGAGGGGAGGTAGAGGGGGGTAGAGGGGAGATAGAGGGGGGTAGAGGGGGGGTAGAGAGGAGGTAGAGGGGAGGTAGAGGGGGTAGAGGGGGGTAGAGGGGAGGTAGAGGGGGGTAGAGGGGGGTAGAGGGGAGGTAGAGGGGGGTAGAGGGGGGTAGAGGGGAGGTCGAGGGGGGTAGAGGGGGGGTAGAGGGGGGGTAGAGGGGAGGTAGAGGGGGGTAGAGGGGAGGTAGAGGGGAGGTAGAGGGGGGGTAGAGGGGGGGTAGAGGGGGGGTAGAGGGGGGTAGAGGGGAGGTAGAGGAGGGTAGAGGGGGTAGAGGGGGGTAGAGGGGAGGTAGAGGGGGGGTAGAGGGGGGTAGAGGGGGGGTAGAGGGGGTAGAGGGGGGTAGAGGGGGGTAGAGGGGAGGTAGAGGGGGGTAGAGGGGGGTAGAGGGGGGGTAGAGGGGGGTAGAGGGGAGGTAGAGGGGGTAGAGGGGGGTAGAGGGGAGGTAGAGGGGGGTAGAGGGGAGGTAGAGGGGAGGTAGAGGGGGGTAGAGGGGGGTAGAGGGGAGGTCGAGGGGGGTAGAGGGGGGGTAGAGGGGGGGTAGAGGGGAGGTAGAGGGGGGTAGAGGGGAGGTAGAGGGGGGGTAGAGGGGGGGTAGAGGGGGGTAGAGGGGGGTAGAGGGGAGGTAGAGGAGGGTAGAGGGGGTAGAGGGGGGGTAGAGGGGAGGTAGAGGGGGGGTAGAGGGGGGTAGAGGGGGGGTAGAGGGGAGGTAGAGGGGGGTAGAGGAGAGGTAGAGGGGGGGTAGAGGGGGTAGAGGGGAGGTAGAGGGGGGGTAGAGGGGAGGTAGAGGGGGGGTAGAGGGGAGGTAGAGGGGGGGGTAGAGGGGGGGTAGAGGGGGTAGAGGGGAGGTAGAGGGGGGGTAGAGGGGGGTAGAGGGGGGGTAGGGGGAGGTAGAGGGGAGGTAGAGGGGGGTAGAGGGGGGGGTAGAGGGGGGTAGAGGGGGGGTAGAGGGGAGGTAGAGGGGGGTAGAGGGGAGGTAGAGGGGGGGTTAGGGCACATTTTGAAGTGAAAACAGAAAACCCACCTTGAGTTCGTTCACACGACGCTGAAACACTGAAAACTGTTGAAAATGCTCCGTCTCCATGGAAACGGCCTTCAGCGTTTCTGCCGTCTCCATGGAAACGGAAAATGGTCTTTGTTGTGTAAAGGAAGGACTAGTTAGTGAAGGTTCTCACCTCCAGACGGGTTCGGTCCACGCCGGGGGGCTTCCTGCCTCCATGAGTCACCACCAGGACGTCGTAGGGGTAGATCTGCTGGGGCAACAGACGGGGGCAACAGACGGGGGCAACAGACGGGGGTAACAGACGGGGGGTAACAGGCGGGGGGTAACAGACGGGGGTAACAGGCGGGGGTTAACAGGCGGGGGTTAACAGACGGGGGTAACAGACGGGGGGTAACAGGCGGGGGGTAACAGACAGGGGGCAACAGACAGGGGGCAACAGACGGGGGTAACAGATGGGGGCAACAGACGGGGGTAACAGACGGGGGGTAACAGACGGGGGGTAACAGACGGGGGGTAACAGACAGGGGGCAACAGACAGGGGGCAACAGACGGGGGTAACAGATGGGGGCAACAGACGGGGGTAACAGACGGGGGGTAACAGACGGGGGCAACAGACAGGGGGTAACAGACGGGGGGTAACAGACGGGGGGTAACAGACGGGGGCAACAGACAGGGGGTAACAGACGGGGGGTAACAGACGGGGGGTAACAGACGGGGGCAACAGACGGGGGGTAACAGACGGGGGGTAACAGACGGGGGCAACAGACGGGGGTAACAGACGGGGGCAACAGACAGGGGGTAACAGACGGGGGGTAACAGACGGGGGGTAACAGACGGGGGGTAACAGACGGGGGGTAAACAGGCGGGGGGTAACAGACGGGGGGGTAACAGACGGGGGCAACAGACGGGGGGTAACAGACGGGGGGTAACAGACGGGGGCAACAGACGGGGGGTAACAGACGGGGGGTAACAGACGGGGGCAACAGACGGGGGTAACAGACGGGGGCAACAGACAGGGGGTAACAGACGGGGGGTAACAGACGGGGGCAACAGACGGGGGTAACAGACGGGGGGTAGCAGACGGGGGGTAACAGACGGGGGGTAACAGGCGGGGGGTAACAGACGGGGGGTAACAGACGGGGGGGGTAACAGACGGGGGGGTAACAGACGGGGGGTAACAGACGGGGGGGTAACAGACGGGGGGGTAACAGACGGGGGGTAACAGGCGGGGGGTAACAGACGGGGGGTAACAGACGGGGGTAACAGGCGGGGGGGTAACAGACGGGGGGGTAACAGACGGGGGTTAACAGGCGGGGGGTAACAGACGGGGGGTAACAGACGGGGGTAACAGGCGGGGGGGTAACAGACGGGGGGTAACAGACGGGGGTTAACAGACGGGGGGGTCACAGACGGGGGGTAACAGACGGGGGGTAACAGACGGGGGGGTAACAGACGGGGTCAGTAGACAGAAGACCTGCAGAACGTGCAGAGGTTGAGGTTCTACCTGGTTCTCCAGCACGCTGGGCAGGGAGTTCCCCCGGTCCATCCTGGAGTCTCCGTTCTGACCACAAACACAACAACTGTCCTCAACATCACCGTGTGGACGCCTCACCTCTGGAGAACCTCTGGAGAACCTCTATACAACCTCTGGGCTTCCAGAGGTTGTATAGAGGTTCTCCAGAGGTTCTCAAAGGACCAGCACGTCACTGAATGAGCTGGTGTGTTGACGTTGTGTGGTTGTGTTGACGTTGTGTTGACGTTGTGTTGTTGTTGACGTTCTGTTGATGTGTTGACATTGTGTTGTTGTTGTTGTTGACATTGTGTTGTTGTTGACGTTGTGTTGATGTT
>NW_027662250.1:15000-30000 GCF_963422515.1 Blennius ocellaris | reverse complement strand
ACCTGGGACACAGAGACATCCACAGTGACCCGGGACACAGAGACGTCCACAGTGACCCGGGACACAGAGACGTCCCCTGTGACCCGGGACACAGAGACATCCACAGTGACCTGGGACACAGAGACGTCCCCTGTGACCTGGGACACAGAGACGTCCACAGTGACCCGGGACACAGAGACATCCACAGTGACCCGGGACACAGAGACGTCCACAGTGACCCGGGACACAGAGACGTCCACAGTGACCCAGGACACAGAGACGTCCACAGTGACCCGGGACACAGAGACATCCACAGTGACCCGGGACACAGAGACGTCCACAGTGACCCGGGACACAGAGACGTCCCCTGTGACCTGGGACACAGAGACGTCCCCTGTGACCTGGGACACAGAGACGTCCACAGTGACCCGGGACACAGAGACGTCCCCTGTGACCTGGGACACAGAGACATCCACAGTGACCCGGGACACAGAGACGTCCCCTGTGACCCGGGACACAGAGACATCCACAGTGACCTGGGACACAGAGACGTCCCCTGTGACCTGGGACACAGAGACGTCCACAGTGACCCGGGACACAGAGACGTCCACAGTGACCTGGGACACAGAGACGTCCACAGTGACCCGGGACACAGAGACATCCACAGTGACCCGGGACACAGAGACGTCCACAGTGACCCGGGACACAGAGACGTCCACAGTGACCCGGGACACAGAGACGTCCCCTGTGACCCGGGACACAGAGACGTCCACAGTGACCTGGGACACAGAGACGTCCACAGTGACCCGGGTCACAGAGACGTCCACAGTGACCCGGGACACAGAGACGTCCCCTGTGACCCGGGACACAGAGACGTCCACAGTGACCCGGGACACAGAGACGTCCACAGTGACCCGGGACACAGAGACATCCACAGTGACCCGGGACACAGAGACGTCCACAGTGACCCGGGACACAGAGACGTCCCCTGTGACCCGGGACACAGAGACGTCCACAGTGACCCGGGACACAGAGACGTCCACAGTGACCTGGGACACAGAGACGTCCACAGTGACCCGGGACACAGAGACGTCCACAGTGACCCGGGACAGAGAGACGTCCACAGTGACCTGGTGGACGGTTACCGGGCCGGTGGAAGTGCTGCAGGCTGCTCTTGGTGGGCGGGGCCAGGGGCGGGGCCTGCAGAGGGGCGGGGCTTGGCGTGGACGGCGTGGCGCTGGACGTCTGTGAGCTGCGAGTCCCGCTGGTCCGGACCGTGGATCCTGGAGAGGAACCAACAGGGGACCGGTTCTCCAGCCACTCCCTGGTCTCCTTGGACAGGTTCTGGAAGCAGACGGGTCAGAGGTCAAAGGTCAGAGGTCAAAACCTGGAAGGTGTTGAAACCTTGAGAGTCTCACCTCAGGGGACGGCGGAGGAGAGATGGAGCGAGGAGACAAGGACCTCTGGAGGACGAGAAGGACAGAGTTCAGGGGCAGAAAGAGAGAGGGAGACAGACAGAGAGAGGGACAGACAGAGAGACAGACAGACAGACAGACAGAGAGAGGGATGGACAGAGAGACAGACAGACAGAGAGAGGGACAGACAGAGACAGAGAGAGGGACAGACAGACAGACAGAGAGAGGGATGGACAGAGAGAGAGAGAGGGACAGACAGAGACATATAGAGAGACAAACAGACAGAGAGAGACAGACAGACAGAGGGACAGAGACAAACAGACAGAGAGAGGGACAGACAGACAGAGAGAGAGGGACAGACAGAGACATATAGAGAGACAAACAGACAGAGAGAGACAGACAGACAGAGGGACAGAGACAAACAGACAGAGAGAGGGACAGACAGAGAGAGGGACAGACAGACAGAGAGAGAGGGACAGACAGAGACATATAGAGAGACAGACAGACAGAGAGAGACAGACAGACAGAGGGACAGAGACAAACAGACAGAGAGAGGGACAGACAGAGAGAGGGACAGACAGACAGAGAGAGAGGGACAGACAGAGACATATAGAGAGACAGACACAGACAGAGAGAGAGGGACAGGCAGAGACATATAGAGAGACAGACGCAGACAGACAGAGAGACAGAGACATATAGAGAGACAGACAAACAGAGAGACAGACACAGAGAGAGGGACAGACAGACAGACAGAGGAACAGACAGAGAGACAGAGACATATAGACAGACAGACAGAGAGAGAGACAGACAGAGGGACAGAGAGAGAGAGGGACAGACAGACAGAGGAACAGACAGAGACATATAGACAGACAGAGAGAGAGACAGACAGACAGAGAGAGAGACAGACAGACAGACAGACAGACAGAGAGAGACAGACAGACAGAGACATGTAGACAGACAGAGAGAGAGACAGACAGACAGAGAGAGAGACAGACAGAGGGACAGACAGACAGAGGGACAGAGACATATAGACAGACAGAGAGAGAGACAGACAGAGGGACAGAGAGAGAGAGGGACAGCACCTCCAGAGGACTGTAGCTGTAGTGCAGCTGGTAGACCATCAGGTCTGGTCTCTCGATGTCCAGGATGGCCTTGTCCCTCGGTAGCGCCGCCAGGTCCTTGTACCCAATCACCCCGTCCTCCACACGGGCCTGGGGGCGGGGCCACGGGGGCGGGGCCACGGGGGCGGGGCAAAGCATTCAAATTAAACTCGCCTCCCTCAAGATTGGTGTGTGTGTGTGAGTGTGTGTGTGTGTGTGTGTGTGTGTGTGTGTGTGTGTGTGTGTGTGTGTGTGTGTGAGTGTGTGTGTGTGTGTGACTCACCACGATGGCGGCGGCAGGGGATCCTGGGACACTCGTCCCTCTGAGAGACAGGACACTTCCTGGAGACGTCTGAGCCAGCTGCTGCTCACACACACACACACACACACACACACACACACACACACACACACACACACACACACACACACACACACACTCAGGTGACTGAAAGACAAAGACGTCCAGGAAAGAGGAAGACGTTTACCTTTGGCATCATCCTGGCTGCTGATTGGTTCCTGAAAGTTAAACAAACATGTTGTTAAAAACAAACATCCATCATCCATCATCCATCCACCATCCATTATCCATCATCCATCCACCATCCATCATCCATCCATCATCCATTATCCATCATCCATCCATCATCCATCATCCATCCACCATCCATTATCCATCATCCATCCACCATCCATCATCCATCCATCATCCATCATCCATCATCCATCATCCATCATCCATCCATCATCCATCCATCATCCATCCACCATCCATTATCCATCATCCATCCACCATCCATTATCCATCATCCATCCACCATCCATCATCCATCCATCATCCATCCATCATCCATCCATCATCCATCCACCATCCATTATCCATCATCCATCCATCATCCATCATCCATCCATCATCCATCCATCATCCATCATCCATCATCCATCCACCATCCATTATCCATCATCCATCCATCATCCATCATCCATCCATCATCCATCATCCATCATCCATCCATCATCCATCATCCATCATCCATCCATCATCCATCATCCATCATCCATCATCCATCCATCATCCATCATCCATCATCCATCATCCATCCATCATCCATCATCCATTATCCATCATCCATCATCCATCCATCATCCATTATCCATCATCCATCCATCATCCACCATCCATTATCCATCATCCATCCATCATCCATTATCCATCATCCATTATCCATCATCCATCATCCATTATCCATCATCCATCATCCATCATCCATCCATCATCCATCATCCATATAAGGCAACATTTATCTTCATCACTGTTTTGTCTTGACGTCAGTCACGTGACTCGACGACTCATCGGCTCTCAGTCTCAGCACATTAACATTAGAGCTAGCATTAGCATTAGCATTAGCATTAGCATTAGCACTAGCAATAGCACTGGTGCGAGCTTTATGTCACCAGCTTTATGTGCTGCAACCAACCGACACAAAGAGACAAGAGACTCTTCTAGAGGCCACGGCTTTGTACCACACTGACCTCTGTCACCTGTGTGTGTGTGTGTGTGTGTGTGTGTGTGTGTGTGTGTGTGTGTGTGTGTGTGTGTGTGTGTGTGTGTGTGTGTGTGTGTGTGTGTGTGTGTGTGTGTGTGTACCTCAGGGAGAAAAAGGGATCATCTCTGCTTGTTTTCAGGACTCTGTGGCCCAATCAGCACCTGAAACACACACACACACACACACACACACACACACACACACACACACACACACACACACACACACTCACACACACACACACACACACACACACACACACACACACACACACAGCAGAGAACAATGAGCTCTAAACACTAACAACAGGAGAACACGGACATTCTAGTGGACAGAACACCAAGTTGGATTGTTATTACAGTGACTGTCAAAATAAAACCACCAAGTTGGATTGTTATTACAGTGACTGTCAAAATAAAACCACCAAGTTGGATTGTTATTACAGTGACTGTCAAAATAAAACCACCAAGTTGGATTGTTATTACAGTGACTGTCAAAATAAAACCACCAAGTTGGATTGTTATTACAGTGACTGTCAAAATAAAACCACCAAGTTGGATTGTTATTACAGTGACTGTCAAAATAAAACCACCAAGTTGGATTGTTATTACAGTGACTGTCAAAATAAAACCACCAAGTTGGATTGTTATTACAGTGACTGTCAAAATAAAACCACCAAGTTGGATTGTTATTACAGTGACTGTCAAAATAAAACCACCAAGTTGGATTGTTATTGGTTTCCATGGCGACGACTCATGTTGAGTGTCAGTGATTTCCTCGTCTCCTGAATGGAACACTCAATCAGAACACAGACGTCTGAGTCCTGGACCCCCTGTAGACCAGCTGTAGACCACCTGTAGACCAGCTGTAGATCAGCTGTAGACTACCTGTAGACCATCTGTAGACTACCTGTAGACCAGCTGTAGACCAGCTGTAGACTACCTGTAGACCACCTGTAGACAAGCTGTAGACCACCTGTAGACCAGCTGTCGGCTACCTGTAGACCACCTGTAGACCACCTGTAGACTACCTGTAGACTACCTGTAGACCACCTGTAGACCAGCTGTAGACTACCTGTAGACCACCTGTAGACCACCTGTAGACTACCTGTAGACCAGCTGTAGACCACCTGCAGACTACCTCTAGACCAGCTGTAGACTACCTGTAGACCACCTGTAGACTACCTGTAGACCAGCTGTAGACCACCTGTAGACCAGCTGTAGACCAGCTGTAGACTACCTGTAGACGACCTGTAGACCACCTGTAGACAAGCTGTAGACCACCTGTAGACTACATGTAGACTACCTGTAGACCACCTGTAGACCAGCTGTAGACCACCTGTAGACCACCTGTAGACAAGCTGTAGACTACCTGTAGACCAGCTGTAGACCACCTGTAGACTACCTGTAGACCACCTGTAGACCAGCTGTAGACTACCTGTAGACCACCTGTAGACCACCTGTAGACTACCTGTAGACCAGCTGTAGACCACCTGTAGACCACCTGTAGACTACCTCTAGACCAGCTGTAGACTACCTGTAGACCACCTGTAGACTACCTGTAGACCAGCTGTAGACCACCTGTAGACCAGCTGTAGACCACCTGTAGACTACCTGTAGACCACCTGTAGACCACCTGTAGACCAGCTGTAGACCAGCTGTAGACCACCTGTAGACAAGCTATAGACTACCTGTAGACCACCTCAGTGGACTGTCCCTCAGTGAGACAGACGTGTCCACTGATGGACGGTCCAGCTTCAATCACAGATTGTAAAGTAACTGACTCTTCAACAGCCGAGTGTCCTGCTGTCCCACACACACACACACCGCCTGCAGGTTGCCATGGTAACAACACCTACTCGTGTGCTGCTGGTGATGGAGGGATTTTATTCCTGCAGGCTGGTGGGCGTTTGTTTTGCTGCCCTGCCGGCGCCTTTGAGATGTGTGGCGGTTGCTAGGTTACAGCACCCAGCCGTCCAATCAGCTGGCGGGAATGTGGAGCAGAGAGCAGGAGAGGCAGACCCCCCCCCCCCGCCAGACCACCAAGGCACCGCAGGGGTCACGAACTCTGGTAACCCTGGTGACTGTTTACTGACCGGAGCGGTGGGAGTGTTTGTCAGTTAGCATTAGGAAGTGTTTGTCAGTTAGCATTAGGAAGTGTTTGTCAGTTAGCAATAGGAAGTGTTTGTCAGTTAGCATTAGGAAGTATTTGTCAGTTAGCATTAGGAAGTGTTTGTCAGCTAGCGTTACTAAGTGTTTGTCAGTTAGCATTAGGAAGTGTTTGTCAGTTAGCATTAGGAAGTGTTTGTCAGCTAGCGTTACTAAGTGTTTGTCAGTTAGCATTAGGAAGTGTTTGTCAGTTAGCATTAGGAAGTGTTTGTCAGCTAGCGTTACTAAGTGTTTGTCAGTTAGCATTAGGAAGTGTTTGTCAGTTAGCATTAGGAAGTGTTTGTCAGCTAGCGTTACTAAGTGTTTGTCAGTTAGCGTGACTGGAACAGGAAGTGTTCTTCAGTTAGCGTTACTGGAACAGGAAGTGTTCTTCAGTTAGCGTTCCTGGAACAGGAAGTGTTCTTCAGTTAGCGTTCCTGGAACAGGAAGTGTTCTTCAGTTAGCGTTCCTGGAACAGGAAGTGTTTGTCAGTTAGCGTTACTGGAACAGGAAGTGTTCTTCAGTTAGCCTTCCTGGAACAGGAAGTGTTTGTCAGTTAGCGTTACTGGAACAGGAAGTGTTCTTCAGTTAGCCTTCCTGGAACAGGAAGTGTTCTTCAGTTAGCGTTCCTGGAACAGGAAGTGTTCTTCAGTTAGCCTTCCTGGAACAGGAAGTGTTTGTCAGTTAGCGTTACTGGAACAGGAAGTGTTCTTCAGTTAGCGTTACTGGAACAGGAAGTGTTCTTCAGTTAGCGTTCCTGGAACAGGAAGTGTTCTTCAGTTAGCGTTCCTGGAACAGGAAGTGTTCTTCAGTTAGCGTTCCTGGAACAGGAAGTGTTCTTCAGTTCACGTTCCTGGAACAGGAAGTGTTCTTCAGTTCACGTTCCTGGAACAGGAAGTGTTCTTCAGTTCACGTTCCTGGAACAGGAAGTGTTCTTCAGTTAGCGTTACTGGAACAGGAAGTGTTCTTCAGTTAGCGTTACTGGAACAGGAAGTGTTCTTCAGTTAGCGTTACTGGAACAGGAAGTGTTCTTCAGTTAGCGTCACTGGAACAGGAAGTGTTCTTCAGTTAGCGTTCCTGGAACAGGAAGTGTTCTTCAGTTAGCGTTACTGGAACAGGAAGTGTTCTTCAGTTAGCGTCACTGGAACAGGAAGTGTTCTTCAGTTCACGCTCCTGGAACAGGAAGTGTTCTTCAGTTAGCGTTCCTGGAACAGGAAGTGTTCTTCAATTAGCGTTACTGGAACAGGAAGTGTTCTTCAGTTCACGCTCCTGGAACAGGAAGTGTTCTTCAGTTAGCGTTACTGGAACAGGAAGTGTTCTTCAGTTAGCGTTCCTGGAACAGGAAGTGTTCTTCAGTTAGCGTCACTGGAACAGGAAGTGTTCTTCAGTTAGCGTTACTGGAACAGGAAGTGTTCTTCAGTTAGCGTTACTGGAACAGGAAGTGTTCTTCAGTTCACGTTCCTGGAACAGGAAGTGTTCTTCAGTTAGCGTTACTGGAACAGGAAGTGTTCTTCAGTTAGCGTTCCTGGAACAGGAAGTGTTCTTCAGTTAGCGTTACTGGAACAGGAAGTGTTCTTCAGTTCACGTTCCTGGAACAGGAAGTGTTCTTCAGTTAGCGTTACTGGAACAGGAAGTGTTCTTCAGTTAGCGTTACTGGAACAGGAAGTGTTCTTCAGTTAGCGTTACTGGAACAGGAAGTGTTCTTCAGTTAGCGTTCCTGGAACAGGAAGTGTTCTTCAGTTAGCGTTCCTGGAACAGGAAGTGTTCTTCAGTTAGCGTCACTGGAACAGGAAGTGTTCTTCAGTTAGCGTTACTGGAACAGGAAGTGTTCTTCAGTTAGCGTTACTGGAACAGGAAGTGTTCTTCAGTTAGCATTCCTGGAACAGGAAGTGTTCTTCAGTTAGCGTTACTGGAACAGGAAGTGTTCTTCAGTTAGCGTTACTGGAACAGGAAGTGTTCTTCAGTTAGCGTTACTGGAACAGGAAGTGTTCTTCAGTTCACGTTCCTGGAACAGGAAGTGCTCTTCAGTTAGCGTTACTGGAACAGGAAGTGTTCTTCAGTTCACGTTCCTGGAACAGGAAGTGTTCTTCAGTTCACGTTCCTGGAACAGGAAGTGTTCTTCAGTTAGCATTACTGGAACAGGAAGTGTTCTTCAGTTAGCGTTCCTGGAACAGGAAGTGTTCTTCAGTTAGCGTTACTGGAACAGGAAGTGTTCTTCAGTTAGCGTTACTGGAACAGGAAGTGTTCTTCAGTTAGCGTTCCTGGAACAGGAAGTGTTCTTCAGTTAGCGTTCCTGGAACAGGAAGTGTTCTTCAGTTAGCGTTCCTGGAACAGGAAGTGTTCTTCAGTTCACGTTCCTGGAACAGGAAGTGTTCTTCAGTTCACGTTCCTGGAACAGGAAGTGTTCTTCAGTTAGCGTTCCTGGAACAGGAAGTGTTCTTCAGTTAGCGTTACTGGAACAGGAAGTGTTCTTCAGTTAGCGTTACTGGAACAGGAAGTGTTCTTCAGTTCACGCTCCTGGAACAGGAAGTGTTCTTCAGTTAGCGTCACTGGAACAGGAAGTGTTCTTCAGTTAGCGTTCCTGGAACAGGAAGTGTTCTTCAGTTAGCGTTACTGGAACAGGAAGTGTTCTTCAGTTAGCGTTACTGGAACAGGAAGTGTTCTTCAGTTCACGTTCCTGGAACAGGAAGTGTTCTTCAGTTAGCGTTACTGGAACAGGAAGTGTTCTTCAGTTAGCGTTCCTGGAACAGGAAGTGTTCTTCAGTTAGCGTCACTGGAACAGGAAGTGTTCTTCAGTTAGCGTTACTGGAACAGGAAGTGTTCTTCAGTTAGCGTTACTGGAACAGGAAGTGTTCTTCAGTTAGCGTTACTGGAACAGGAAGTGTTCTTCAGTTCACGTTCCTGGAACAGGAAGTGTTCTTCAGTTAGCGTTACTGGAACAGGAAGTGTCCTTCAGTTAGCGTTACTGGAACAGGAAGTGTTCTTCAGTTAGCGTTCCTGGAACAGGAAGTGTTCTTCAGTTAGCGTTCCTGGAACAGGAAGTGTTCTTCAGTTAGCGTCACTGGAACAGGAAGTGTTCTTCAGTTAGCGTTACTGGAACAGGAAGTGTTCTTCAGTTAGCGTTACTGGAACAGGAAGTGTTCTTCAGTTAGCGTTACTGGAACAGGAAGTGTTCTTCAGTTCACGTTCCTGGAACAGGAAGTGTTCTTCAGTTAGCGTTACTGGAACAGGAAGTGTTCTTCAGTTAGCGTTACTGGAACAGGAAGTGTCCTTCAGTTAGCGTTCCTGGAACAGGAAGTGTTCTTCAGTTAGCGTTACTGGAACAGGAAGTGTTCTTCAGTTCACGTTCCTGGAACAGGAAGTGTTCTTCAGTTAGCGTTGCTGGAACAGGAAGTGTTCTTCAGTTCACGTTCCTGGAACAGGAAGTGTTCTTCAGTTCACGTTCCTGGAACAGGAAGTGTTCTTCAATTAGCGTTACTGGAACAGGAAGTGTTCTTCAGTTAGCGTTCCTGGAACAGGAAGTGTTCTTCAGTTAGCGTTCCTGGAACAGGAAGTGTTCTTCAGTTAGCTTTCCTGGAACAGGAAGTGTTCTTCAGTTAGCGTTACTGGAACAGGAAGTGTTCTTCAGTTAGCATTCCTGGAACAGGAAGTGTTCTTCAGTTAGCGTTACTGGAACAGGAAGTGTTCTTCAGTTAGCATTCCTGGAACAGGAAGTGTTCTTCAGTTAGCGTTACTGGAACAGGAAGTGTTCTTCAGTTAGCGTTACTGGAACAGGAAGTGTTCTTCAGTTAGCGTTACTGGAACAGGAAGTGTTCTTCAGTTAGCGTTACTGGAACAGGAAGTGTTCTTCAGTTCACGTTCCTGGAACAGGAAGTGTTCTTCAGTTAGCGTTACTGGAACAGGAAGTGTCCTTCAGTTAGCGTTACTGGAACAGGAAGTGTTCTTCAGTTAGCGTTCCTGGAACAGGAAGTGTTCTTCAGTTAGCGTTCCTGGAACAGGAAGTGTTCTTCAGTTAGCGTCACTGGAACAGGAAGTGTTCTTCAGTTAGCGTTACTGGAACAGGAAGTGTTCTTCAGTTAGCGTTACTGGAACAGGAAGTGTTCTTCAGTTAGCGTTACTGGAACAGGAAGTGTTCTTCAGTTCACGTTCCTGGAACAGGAAGTGTTCTTCAGTTAGCGTTACTGGAACAGGAAGTGTTCTTCAGTTAGCGTTACTGGAACAGGAAGTGTTCTTCAGTTAGCGTTCCTGGAACAGGAAGTGTTCTTCAGTTAGCGTCACTGGAACAGGAAGTGTTCTTCAGTTAGCGTTACTGGAACAGGAAGTGTTCTTCAGTTAGCGTTACTGGAACAGGAAGTGTTCTTCAGTTAGCGTTACTGGAACAGGAAGTGTTCTTCAGTTCACGTTCCTGGAACAGGAAGTGTTCTTCAGTTAGCGTTACTGGAACAGGAAGTGTTCTTCAGTTAGCGTTACTGGAACAGGAAGTGTTCTTCAGTTAGCGTTCCTGGAACAGGAAGTGTTCTTCAGTTAGCGTTACTGGAACAGGAAGTGTTCTTCAGTTCACGTTCCTGGAACAGGAAGTGTTCTTCAGTTAGCGTTGCTGGAACAGGAAGTGTTCTTCAGTTCACGTTCCTGGAACAGGAAGTGTTCTTCAGTTCACGTTCCTGGAACAGGAAGTGTTCTTCAATTAGCGTTACTGGAACAGGAAGTGTTCTTCAGTTAGCGTTCCTGGAACAGGAAGTGTTCTTCAGTTAGCGTTCCTGGAACAGGAAGTGTTCTTCAGTTAGCATTCCTGGAACAGGAAGTGTTCTTCAGTTAGCGTTACTGGAACAGGAAGTGTTCTTCAGTTCACGTTCCTGGAACAGGAAGTGTTCTTCAGTTAGCGTTCCTGGAACAGGAAGTGTTCTTCAGTTAGCATTCCTGGAACAGGAAGTGTTCTTCAGTTAGCGTTCCTGGAACAGGAAGTGTTCTTCAGTTAGCGTTCCTGGAACAGGAAGTGTTCTTCAGTTAGCATTCCTGGAACAGGAAGTGTTCTTCAGTTAGCGTTACTGGAACAGGAAGTGTTCTTCAGTTAGCGTTACTGGAACAGGAAGTGTTCTTCAGTTAGCCTTCCTGGAACAGGAAGTGTTCTTCAGTTAGCGTTACTGGAACAGGAAGTGTTCTTCAGTTAGCATTCCTGGAACAGGAAGTGTTCTTCAGTTAGCGTTCCTCAGAGGCCCGTTTGTCGGTTGAGCGACTCGTCTGTCTCTTGGTGCTTGATGTGTTAACGACCTCGTTAATGCCACCGGGGTTGTTAATGCCGGGGGGGGGGGGGGGGGGGGTGTTAATGCCACCAGGGGGGGCTTTAGTGCCGGTCAGCGCTTCCACACAAACCAGAGAGCTGAGAACACGCAGACCTTCAGCTCACATTCTCAGCTTTGTGTTCCGCGCGGCGCTCGGGAACCTCAGACTGCAACGACGACCGTCGCCTCCAGGGCGGCGACGGTGGAACGCCACAGGGACGGAACCTCCGTGACTTCCTGCTGGCTTCCTACAGAGTTCTAGAGGGTTCCTACAGGGTTCCTACAGGGTTCTTACAGGGTTCTTACAGGGTTCCTACAGAGTTCTAGAGGGTTCCTACAGGGTTCTTACAGGGTTCTTACAGGGTTCCTACAGAGTTCTAGAGGGTTCCTACAGGGTGGCTTCAGGGTTCCTACAGGGTTCCTACAGGGTTCTTACAGGGTTCCTACAGAGTTCTAGAGGGTTCCTACAGGGTGGCTTCAGGGTTCCTACAGGGTTCCTACAGGGTTCTTACAGGGTTCCTATAGGGTTCCTACAGGGTTCCTTCAGGGTTCCTACAGGGTTCCTTCAGGGTTCCTACAGATTAATGACATGCTGAAGGTTTCTGTCGACTCATGATGAACGAAACACTGAAGCGGAAAATGGGTCAGAGGTAGAAATCTGCTGAGTCACTGTTTCACTTTCAGATGAACCAACATCAGAACAGAACTAACGTGTGTGTGTGTGTGTGTGTGTGTGTGTGTGTGTGTGTGTGTGTGTGTGTGTGTGTGTGTGTGTGTGTGTGTGTGTGTGTGTGTGTGTGTGTGTGTGTGTGTGTGCATGCTTCCTTATCTCGGCTCACAGACGTGACCACACCCACTGTCTGGTCTCTGACCTACCGGCTGCTCTCATTGGCCGGGACCTGATGACATCAAAGCACTATTTTATTTACTATTTATTTAATTTTTATTTGTTGTTCTGAGAGAAACAACTTTTTTTTTTTTTTGCCTACAAAAGAAAAACAAACAATCAAAGCTGAACTATTCAGCCAGTTTTTTCATTTTATTTTATTTACCAAACAGCCTGTCCTGTTTTTTGGGAGGGGTTTCCATGGTAACCACATTAGTTATCAGTGTTGTTACCATGACACCGGCCGGGTCGTGATGCCAACCACTAGGCTGAATACAGCCTCACCCCGTCACTCCTCCGTCACCCCGTCTCTGCTTTTTAACCCTTTTCTGGTCCTTTGTCTGCTAAACTAGCACTCAGCTAGCATGAGCGCTATCAGAGCCTGCTAACTAGCATTAGCATCACCAAACACTGTCTTCACATTGTTGAACATCATATTTGTAACATAAAGGTGAAGAGTATGGGTCAGCGATCGCCAAACGTTAACGCCGGGTGGACACACGTTAACGCCGGGTGTTACCATGTTAGCGCCGGGTGTTAACACGTTAACGTCCACTAACTTCACCTGGCGTCAGGGCCTCCTTGCCGTGGCGGCGCCGCTAGGAGCATTGACTGGGCGGTCGGGAGTTTATAAATATCTATGCTGCAGACCCTTTGCATTGCTGACACAGTTAGCATTAGCATTGTGTGACTTCAGGTCATCTTCCAACAGCAGATGCTGCCTGTCCTGCTAACGTCACCCACTATTAGCATTAGCATCACTGTAACTGCAGCCTGCGGCGCTGCAGTCTCACTAGCCCAATGTTAGCATTAGCATCACTGTACCTGCACATTGCAGTGCCATGGCCAACAGGCGCTAACGTCCAGTAGTGGCAGACAGCCAGCAGGGGGCAGCGTCAGGATTCGCTCTCATTCTTTGTCGTCATAGTAACTGATATTCAACTCATCAACAGTAACATAGGAACAACATGGTTCTTTACAATTAAACACATTTATTGTCTTTATGACACTCAAAGGAGCTGAAATACATGAAAGACTCAAGGAACGTCTCAAAGGAGATGTTCGTTCAAAAATATGTTATGTGACGAGTTGCTTTGATGAAACAATTCAACTTGTCCTGATGACAACTTCCTGCCGGACTCGTCCTGAGCTCTGATGTCACTTCTGAACAACGCTCGCATCCGCAAACAACTTCACATTCCTGCAACCACAGCAACACAACGGGAGCACCCCCCCCCCCCTCCCCCCCCGCCCCCACAGCCCCGTCCCCCCCCCCCCGTCCCCCCCCCGCAGGCTCAGAGATAAGAGACGAGCTGCTGCTGAAACACACGGCGGTTATTTCAGGAACAGTCGGTGCTTCACATTCTGCAGATTAAAATACTGCTGAGTCATGAAGATACATAACAAATCCTCTAATATGTAGGGGGGAGGAAGATGCTCTATAATCTGGATTAGAGGAGGAAGGTGCTCTATAATCTGGATTAGAGGAGGAAGATGCTCTATAATCTGGCGTTAGAGGAGGAAGATGCTCTATAATCTGGATTAGAGGAGGGAGATGCTCTATAATCTGGACTAGAGGAGGAAGATGCTCTATGATCTGGATTAGAGGAGGAATATGCTCTATAATCTGGATTAGAGGGGGGAGATGCTCTATAGTCTGGACTAGAGGAGGAAGATGCTCTATAATCTGGATTAGAGGAGGAAGATGCTCTTTAATCTGGTGTTAGAGGAGGAAGATGCTCTATAATCTGGCGTTAGAGGAGGAAGATGCTCTATAATCTGGATTAGAGGAGGAAGATGCTCTTTAATCTGGTGTTAGAGGAGGAAGATGCTCTATAATCTGGATTAGAGGAGGAAGATGCTCTATAATCTGAGAGACAAGCGACAAGCCTCCACCAATATGGACAGAACAGGTGTAAAAGAAGAAGGGATGATATATAAACATGGACCCAAATTCTAGATAGATAGATGATAGATACATAGATGGATGGATGGATGGATAGATAGATAGATAGATAGATAGATAGATAGATAGATAGATAGATAGATAGACAGATAGATAGATAGATAGATAGACAGATAGATAGATAGATAGATAGATAGATAGACAGATAGATAGATAGATAGATAGAAGGAGGAGGGCTGTTATATAATCCTCCTCCTATAATCCAGGTTTCCTCCCTCCATCCTCCTGCAGCTCTTATATAATCCCTCCCGTCACCCGGAGGACCGGAGGACCGGGGACCCGGGGACCCGGGGACCCGGGGACCCGGAGGACCAGAGGACCGGAGACCCGGACACCCGGACACCCGGACACCCGGAGGACCGGACACCCGGAGGACCGGACACCCGGAGGACCGGAGACCCGGAGGACCGGACACCCGGAGGACCGGACACCCGGAGGACCGGACACCCGGAGGACCGGACACCCGGAGGACCGGACACCCGGGCGGCAGCAGCGCGGCTCCTCCGGCCGGCCACTGCGCCCCGCAGCCCGGCTTGTTACTGCAGCGGCTCCCCGGGAGGAGGAGGAGGAGGAGGAGGAGGAGGAGGAGGAGGAGGAGGAGGAGGAGGAGGAGGAGCGGAGCCGGGGGAGAGACGCTGGACCTCCTCATCGTGACACACACGCGCGCGCGCACGCACGTAC
>NW_027662250.1:7500-12500 GCF_963422515.1 Blennius ocellaris | reverse complement strand
TGTGTGTGTATGACTGTGTGTGTGTGTGTGTGTGTGTGTGTGTGTGTACCAGTGGAGGTGACCACAGTGTTCATCAGGACTCCAGCAGCACTGGTCTGGACGTCCTGGTCCTGGTCCTGGTCCTGGTCTGGGTCCTTCAGCAGAGAGACGATGAGACGGAGGACCTGCTGCTCACACACCTGGAGCTTCCCGTCCTCTGGGACGCTGGGGACGCAAACAAACAAACAAACAAACAAACAAAAAACCAACATGTTTAGACAAACACTTGAAGTGAAAACCAGAATAAAAGACGGATGAAGACTCATCCATCATCATCCGTCCATCCATCCAACCAGCATCCTACCATCATCCATCCATGGTCCGTCCATCCATCCATCATCCATCCATCCGTCCATCCATCCATCCATCCATCATCCATCCTCCTCCTCCCTCCACCTGAGAGCCATCATGGCGGCGGCCGCCCCCCGCCTCACGCCGCCGGTTGGATGAGAGAGTCTGGGTCGTAGCAGCGAGACGCCGTCTGAGCGTAGCGCCGGCCGGGGGTCCAGCCTGGAGCAGGAGGTGAGGAGAGAGAGGAGCAGCACCTCCTCCTGCGCCTCCTGCTGCTCCTGCAGCCGCAGCAGCAGGCGGGGGACCAGGCCCAGCAGGACGTCCGTCCCTGCGGGGGGACAGACGGCGTTACACACCTGGACACCCCCGGGACGCTGGACGAGACGAGACGGTCCAGGACCTGCAGGACCTGCAGGCAGCCGGGCCAGGAGGTCCAACACCCGCAGGGCGCTGCTCCTGCAGGAGGCGCAGGAGTCGTCCAGCAGCTCACACAGCGGGGGGAGGAGGGGGGAGGTCAGCAGGCCCTGCCTGGGGGGGGCAACGTGTCACTTCCTGTCACTCCCTGTGTGTGTACCTCCCCAGACTGTGTGTGTGTGTGTACCTCCCCAGACGGTGTGTGTGTGTGTACCTCCCCAGACTGTGTGTGTGTACCTCCCCAGATGGTGTGTGTGTGTACCTCCCGAGACTGTGTGTGTGTGTACCTCCCCAGACTGTGTGTGTGTGTACCTCCCCAGACTGTGTGTGTGTGTACCTCCCTAGACTGTGTGTGTGTGTACCTCCCCAGATGGTGTGTGTGTGTACCTCCCCAGACTGTGTGTGTGTGTACCTCCCGAGACTGTGTGGGTGTGTACCTCCCCAGACGGTGTGTGTGTGTGTGTACCTCCCCAGACGGTGTGTGTGTGTGTACCTCCCCAGACGGTGTGTGTGTGTACCTCCCTAGACTGTGTGTGTGTGTGTACCTCCCCAGACGGTGTGTGTGTGTACCTCCCCAGACGGTGTGTGTGTGTGTGTGTACCTCCCCAGACTGTGTGGGTGTGTGTGTGTGTACCTCCCCAGACGGTGTGTGTGTGTACCTCCCCAGACGGTGTGTGTGCGTGTACCTCCCCAGACAGTGTGTGTGTGTGTACCTCCCCAGACAGTGTGTGTGTGTGTGTGTGTGTACCTCCCCAGACGGTGTGTGTGCGTGTACCTCCCCAGACAGTGTGTGTGTGTGTACCTCCCCAGACAGTGTGTGTGTGTGTGTGTACCTCCCCAGACAGTGTGTGTGTGTGTGTGTGTGTGTACCTCCCCAGACGGTGTGTGTGCGTGTACCTCCCCAGACAGTGTGTGTGTGTGTACCTCCCCAGACAGTGTGTGTGTGTGTGTGTACCTCCCCAGACAGTGTGTGTGTGTGTACCTCCCCAGACAGTGTGTGTGTGTACCTCCCCAGACAGTGTGTGTGTGTACCTCCCCAGACAGTGTGTGTGTGTACCTCCCCAGACAGTGTGTGTGTGTACCTCCCCAGACAGTGTGTGTGTGTGTACCTCCCCAGACAGTGTGTGTGTGTACCTCCCCAGACAGTGCGTGTGTGTGTGTGTGTGTGTGTACCTTCCCAGACTGTGTGTGTGTGTACCTCCCCAGACTGTGTGTGTGTGTACCTCCCCAGACGGTGTCTACAGACCACCTCCAGCAGGTCGCAGGTCTTCGTTCTCACTGACGGATCTTCGTCCTTAAACAGAACCTGCAGCTGCTGCAGGAACCCTGCAGAGAGGAAGACCATGACCCCTGAGACCAGGACCCCCTGAGACCAGGTCCAACTCAGACCAGGTCCAGACAGAAACCAGCATCAACTTAATAAAAATAAACTGGATTAAAAATAATTCAAAGATTTGAAGGTAAGGCAAGGTAAGGCAAGGTAAGGTAAAATAGCATTTCATTAACTAAAAAGGGTGTAAACAACCAGAACGGGACCAGGACCCGGTACCTCCGGTCACGGTCTGGTAGAGCCGCTGCGGGTCGTGGACCAGGTCCAGGAGTGACGTCACGACCCGCAGCCTGGAGCCGCCGTCCGGCCGCTGCAGCTCGGAGAACAGCAGCGGCACGGCGAGCCGCCCGTAGGCCACCGGGGCTCCGGTACCGGCCATCCGGGACGGAGGACTGGCAGGACCGGGTCTCGGCGCCGGGTTCCGACCCCCCTGTCGCTAAGCAACCAGACCGAAACGTTAACCGGCGCTGGTGACGCGTTCAAACCGTACAAAACGTCGCAAAATCACGGTCTTCTTGCTTCAACTACTTTTTCCGTCAGCATTTAGTTTTTAAAAGATCCACCAGACTGTTTTGTCCCCAAAGAAAACTCAAATCAACTCAGATTTCACTTTGAAACACTTGAAGTCGACTCCTTCTGAGGACGCTCACTTTTCCGAGTGTTCTTGAACGCCGCTTCGCTGGTCGCCATGGTGACGACCTAACGCGGCCGACGGAGAAAGACGTTTGTTACCGCGTCGAGCTCCTCCTGCTCCTCCTGCTGCTCCTGCTCCTCCTGCTCCTCCTGCTCCTCCTGCTCCTCCTGCTCCTCCTGCTCCTCCTGCTCCTCCTGCTCCTGGTAAGCGCCTCCTCCAATAAACACTTACCTGGTAAAATTGTCACAAACATAAAAAAGCTGGTCGAAAATGTGAAGCTGGTGTGGAGTTGAGGTGGAGTTAAGGTGGAGTTGAGGTGGAGCTAGGGTGGAGTTGAGGTGGAGTTGGTGTGAAGTTGAGGTGGAGTTAAGGTGGAGTTGTAGTGAAGTTAGGGTGGAGTTTAGGTGGAGTTGGAGTGAAGTTTGGGTGGAGTTGGGATGGAGTTAAGGTGAAGTTGAGGTAGAGCTAGGGTGGAGTTGGAGTAAAGTTGAGGTGGAGTTAAGGTGGAGTTGGGATGGAGTTGGGTCGGAGTTAGGGTGGAGTTGAGGTGGAGTTGAGATGGAGTTAGGGTGGAGTTGAGGTGGAGTTGAGATGGAGTTAGGGTGGAGTTCCAGTATATCTATTATAATTACCACCATTAGTATTTGTGTTTGATCAAATGACTCATTGACTTTTATTTTGAAATCCGTCCAGCCCTGCTGAGCCTCCAGGATGAGTGAGAACAGAGCGGTTCCCCGCGGAGACGTGTACCAACAAATGTTTGACGCTCAGGTGAGGCGGTAACATTCACACACAGGTGAGGCGGTAACATTCACACACAGGTGAGGCGGTAACATTCACACACAGGTGAGGCGGTAACATTCACACACAGGTGAGGCGGTAACATTCACACACAGGTGAGGCGGTAACATTCACACACAGGTGAGGCGGTAACATTCACACACAGGTGAGGTGGTAACATTCACACACAGGTGAGGCGGTAACATTCACACAGGTGAGGCGGTAACATTCACACACAGGTGAGGCGGTAACATTCACACACAGGTGAGGCGGTAACATTCACACACAGGTGAGGCGGTAACATTCACACACAGGTGAGGCGGGTAACATTCAAACACAGGTGAGGTGGTAACATTCACACACAGGTGAGGCGGGTAACATTCACACACAGGTGAGGCGGTAACATTCACACACAGGTGAGGCGGTAACATTCACACACAGGTGAGGCGGTAACATTCACACAGGTGAGGTGGTAACATTCACACACAGGTGAGGCGGTAACATTCACACAGGTGAGGCGGGTAACATTCACACACAGGTGAGGTGGTAACATTCACACACAGAGACGACTGTGTCGGTGGTTGTTGTTGTTTTCTGTCTGGACCATGTGTGTTATTTAATAAATGACCATCAGAGAATTGTTTGTTTGTTTGTTTATTTGTTTGTTTGTTTGTTTGTTTCAGGTTCAGCTCTCCAGATATCTGCAGGCTGGACGCAGAGACATGAGGACAGAATGTCTGTCTGCTGACGAGACAAACTGTAGCTCAACCAGCAGGTAGAGAGAGAGAGAGAGAGAGAGAGAGGCAGAGAGGGAGAGGGAGAGAGAGAGAGAGAGAGGGAGAGAGAGAGACAGAGAGAGAGAGGGAGAGAGAGAGAGAGAGTGAGAGAGAGAGACAGAGAGGGAGAAGGAGATAGAGAGAGAGACAGAGGGAGAGAGAGAGAGAGAGAGAGAGAGAGAGAGAGACAGAGAGAGACAGAGAGAGAGAGAGAGACAGAGTGAGAGAGAGAGAGAGAGAGAGAGAGAGACAGAGAGAGACAGAGAGAGAGAGAGAGAGAGAGAGAGAGAGAGAGAGAGAGAGACAGCGTGAGAGAGAGACAGACAGAGAGAGAGAGACAGACAGAGAGACAGAGTGAGAGACAGAGAGAGAGAGAGAGACAGAGTGAGAGACAGAGTGAGAGACAGAGAGAGAGAGAGAGACAGAGTGAGAGACAGAGAGAGAGAGAGAGAGAGTGAGAGACAGACAGAGTGAGAGACAGAGTGAGAGACAGAGAGAGAGAGAGAGACAGAGTGAGAGACAGAGAGAGAGAGAGAGACAGAGTGAGAGACAGAGTGAGTGAGAGACAGAGAGAGAGAGAGAGACAGAGAGGGAGAGGGAGAGAGAGAGAGAGAGAGGGAGAGAGAGAGACAGAGAGAGAGAGGGAGAGAGAGAGAGAGTGAGAGAGAGAGACAGAGAGGGAGAAGGAGATAGAGAGAGAGACAGAGGGAGAGAGAGAGACAGAGTGAGAGACAGC
>NW_027662250.1:0-2500 GCF_963422515.1 Blennius ocellaris | reverse complement strand
CCTGACGTCACCTGACGTCACCTGACATCACCTGACATCACCTGACATCACCTGACGTCACCTGACATCACCTGACATCACCTGACGTCACCTGACATCACCTGACGTCACCTGGCGTCACCTGTGGTCACCTGACATCACCTGGACGTCACCTGTGGTCACCTGACATCACCTGACATCACCTGACGTCACCTGGCGTCACCTGTGGTCACCTGACATCACCTGACGTCACCTGTGGTCACCTGACATCACCTGACGTCACCTGACGTCACCTGCGTCACCTGTGGTCACCTGACATCACCTGACGTCACCTGACATCACCTGACATCACCTGACGTCACCTGACGGTCACCTGACGTCACCTGACATCACCTGACGTCACCTGGCGTCACCTGTGGTCACCTGACATCACCTGACAGTCACCTGACGTCACCTGACGTCACCTGACGTCACCTGAGGTCACCTGACATCACCTGACGTCACCTGACATCACCTGACATCACCTGACGTCACCTGACATCACCTGACCGTCACCTGGCGTCACCTGTGGTCACCTGACGTCACCTGACATCACCTGACGTCACCTGGCGTCACCTGTGGTCACCTGACATCACCTGACGTCACCTGTGGTCACCTGACATCACCTGACGTCACCTGACATCACCTGACATCACCTGACGTCACCTGACATCACCTGACGTCACCTGCGTCACCTGACATCACCTGCCGTCACCTGACTCACCTGACATCACCTGCGTCACCTGACATCACCTGACATCACCTGACATCACCTGACATCACCTGACGTCACCTGACATCACCTGACGTCACCTGGCGTCACCTGACATCACCTGACGTCACCTGACATCACCTGACGTCACCTGGCGTCACCTGTGGTCAACTGACATCACCTGACGTCACCTGGCGTCACCTGTGGTCACCTGACATCACCTGACATCACCTGACATCACCTGGCGTCACCTGTGGTCACCTGACATCACCTGACATCACCTGACATCACCTGGCGTCACCTGTGGTCACCTGACATCACCTGACGTCACCTGGCGTCACCTGTGGTCACCTGACATCACCTGACGTCACCTGACGTCACCTGACATCACCTGACATCACCTGACATCACCTGACGTCACCTGACGTCACCTGACGCCGCCGTTCCCTCGTCCTCCTGCAGGAGGCGCTGTGCTCCCTGCCGCTGCGGGACGAGGAGGTGCAGGACGTGCTGGACTCCCAGCTCCGGCCTCTGATTGGCCGGCTGCAGAGGGAGGAGGAGGAGCGACGCCTGGCCGCCGACCGCGCTGCCCGCCACGCCCGCCGCCTCAGCAGAGCGGCGCTGCAGGTGATGCGAGCGGCGGCGGCGCTATGGGAGACGCACTGCCGCCGCCTGGCGAGGAGAGAGGAGGAGCTGCAGCGGCGCCTGGAGGACGTGAGGACGCCCCCATCGGCAGGACGTCCAGGTTAGTCCCGCTGCCGGAGGGGGGGCGGGCTTGTCGGCGGCTGTTTGCGCTCTCCCATGATGCCTTGCTGCCGTGCCGCCAGAGGAAGAAGGCGCACATGGACGACCTGCTGGGGGCGCTACGTCAGGAGGGCAGCGAGGAGGCTGCCAGGGAGTCTCTGGACAAGACTGTCCTCCACCTGCAGGACGTCCAGGACAGGTACATCATTTAGCTCCGCCCACAAATCCGACACAGTGCAGAATGAACTGATCTGTGTGTGTGTGTGTGTGTGTGTGTGTGTGTGTGTGTGTGCAGCTGCTCCCGGTGTGTGTCGTCTCAGTGGGACGTCTTGGACCACTTCCCGTCTGTCCTCCAGGACGAGCTCGTCTCCTACAGCCGGAGCCTCAGCTCCTTCTTCAGCCTGAGCCCCGCCTACCAGCCGGTAACCATGACGACCAGCCACACTTTACTTTGAAGTACTGGAGATCAACGGTTGACCGGTCCCAACAGAACCAGGACATAGACCGGTCCCAACAGAACCAGGACATAGACGGTCAGGTCCTACAGAACCAGGACATAGACCGGTCCCTACAGAACCAGGACATAGACCGGTCCCAACAGAACCAGGACATAGACCAGTCCCTACAGAACCAGGACATAGACCGGTCCCAACAGAACCAGGACATAGACCAGTCCCTACAGAACCAGGACATAGACCGGTCCCAACAGAACCAGGACATAGACGGTACTAACAGAACCAGGACATAGACCGGTCCCAACAGAACCAGGGACATAGACCGGTCCCAACAGAACCAGGACATAGACCAGTCCCTACAGAACCAGGACATAGACCGGTCCCAACAGAACCAGGACATAGACCAGTCCCTACAGAACCAGGACATAGACCGGTCCCAAAAGAACCAGGACATAGACGGTACTAACAGAACCAGGACATAGACCAGTCCTACAGAACCAGGACATAGACGGTACTAACAGAACCAGGACATAGACCCGGTCCCTACAGAACCAGGACATAGACCAGTCCC
>NW_027662251.1:45000-72673 GCF_963422515.1 Blennius ocellaris | reverse complement strand
GGAAGAAGAACCACGTCGTTTGTTTGAAGGGTTTTTTCTATTCCTTTGTTTATATGTATTTGTATATTTTTTTCTTTCTCTAGATTTTATCTTTTATCTTTATAGATTTAATCTTTTTGTCATACTTTGCACCACAACACTTGTCTTTTGATTTTGTTGCACTTGAACAATGATAATAATTCATTCTATTCTATTCTATTCTATTCTATTCTATTTCTATTCTATTCTTATTCTATTCTATTCTATTCTATTCTATTCTGTTCTGTTCTGTTCTGTTCTGTTCTGTTCTGTTCTGTTCTGTTCTGTTCTGTTCTGTTCTGTTCTGTTCTGTCTGTTCTGTTCTGTTCTGTTCTGTTCTGTTCTGTTCTGTTCTATTCTATTCTATTCTGTTCTATTCTGTTCTATTCTATCCTATTCTGTTCTATTCTATTCTGTTCTATTCTGTTCTATTCTATTCTATTCTGTCTATTCTGTTCTGTTCTATTCTGTTCTATTCTATTCTGTTCTATTCAATTCTATTCTATTCTACTCTATTCTGTTCTATTCTATTCTGTTCTATTCTATTCTATTCTGTTCTATTCAATTCTATTCTGTTCTATTCTATTCAATTCTATTCAATTCTGTTCTATTCTATTCTATTATGTTCTATTCTATTCTATTCTATTATATTCTTTTCTATTCTATTCTATTCTGTTCTATTCCATTCTACATTCTATTCTCATTCTATTCTATTCTATTATGTTCTATTCTGTTCTATTCTGTTCTATTCTATTCTGTTCTATTCAATTCTATTCTATTCTACTCTATTCTGTTCTATTCTATTATATTCTGTTCTATTCTATTCTATTATGTTCTATTCTATTCTATTCTATTCTATTCTGTTCTATTCTGTTCTATTCTGTCAATTCTATTCTATTCTACTCTATTCTATTCTATTATGTTCTATTCTGTTCTATTCTATTCTATTCTATTCTATTCTATTATGTTCTATTCAATTCTATTCTGTTCTATTCTATTCTATTCTGTTCTATTCTATTCTATTCTATTATGTTCTATTCTATTCTATTCTATTCTATTCTATTCTGTTCTATTCTATTCTATTTTGTTCTATTCCATTCTATTCTATTCTGTTCTATTCTATTCTATTCTATTATGTTCTATTCTGTTCTATTCTATTCTATTCTGTTCTATTCTATTCTATTCTATTCTATTCTGTTCTGTTCTGTTCTATTCTATTCTGTTCTGTTCTGTTCTATTCTATTCTGTTCTGTTCTATACACAAGCAGCAGGAACAGGGCCCAAGATCAAGACGTACTGTGAGGAGTCCCACACCTCCTCCAGCGCCGGATCCTCTCTGACGCTCCTGCAGGCAATCAGCTGATTGGTTGTCTGCTCTCTGACGCTCCTGCAGGCAAATCAGCTGATTGGTTGTCTGCTCTCTGACGCTCCTGCAGACAATCAGCTGATTGGTTGTCTGCTCTCTGACGCTCCTGCAGGCAATCAGCTGATTGGTTGTCTGCTCTCTGACGCTCCTGCAGGCAATCAGCTAATTGGTTGTCTGCTCTCTGACGCTCCTGCAGACAATCAGCTGATTGGTTGTCTGCTCTCTGACGCTCCTGCAGACAATCAGCTGATTGGTTGTCTGCTCTCTGACGCTCCTGCAGACAATCAGCTGATTGGTTGTCTGCTCTCTGACGCTCCTGCAGACAATCAGCTGATTGGTTGTCTGCTCTCTGACGCTCCTGCAGACAATCAGCTGATTGGTTGTCTGCTCTCTGACGCTCCTGCAGGCAATCAGCTGATTGGTTGTCTGCTCTCTGACGCTCCTGCACGACAATCAGCTGATTGGTTGTCTGCTCTCTGACGCTCCTGCAGGCAATCAGCTGATTGGTTGTCTGCTCTCTGACGCTCCTGCAGGCAATCAGCTAATTGGTTGTCTGCTCTCTGACGCTCCTGCAGACAATCAGCTGATTGGTGTTCTGCTCTCTGACGCTCCTGCAGACAATCAGCTGATTGGTTGTCTGCTCTCTGACGCTCCTGCAGACAATCAGCTGATTGGTTTGTCTGCTCTCTGACGCTCCTGCAGACAATCAGCTGATTGGTTGTCTGCTCTCTGACGCTCCTGCAGACAATCAGCTGATTGGTTGTCTGCTCTCTGACGCTCCTGCAGGCAATCAGCTGATTGGTTGTCTGCTCTCTGACGCTCCTGCAGACAATCAGCTGATTGGTTGTCTGCTCTCTGACGCTCCTGCAGGCAATCAGCTGATTGGTTGTCTGCTCTCTGACGCTCCTGCAGACAATCAGCTGATTGATTGTCTGCTCTCTGACGCTCCTGCAGGCAATCAGCTGATTGGTTGTCTGCTCTCTGACGCTCCTGCAGGCAATCAGCTGATTGGTTGTCTGCTCTCTGACGCTCCTGCAGGCAATCAGCTGATTGGTTGTCTGCTCTCTGACGCTCCTGCAGGCAATCAGCTAATTGGTTGTCTGCTCTCTGACGCTCCTGCAGACAATCAGCTGATTGGTTGTCTGCTCTCTGACGCTCCTGCAGACAATCAGCTGATTGGTTGTCTGCTCTCTGACGCTCCTGCAGAGCAATCAGCTGATTGGTTGTCTGCTCTCTGACGCTCCTGCAGACAATCAGCTGATTGGTTGTCTGCTCTCTGACGCTCCTGCAGACAATCAGCTGATTGGTTGTCTGCTCTCTGACGCTCCTGCAGGCAATCAGCTGATTGGTTGTCTGCTCTCTGACGCTCCTGCAGAACAATCAGCTGATTGGTTGTCTGCGCTCTCTGACGCTCCTGCAGGCAATCAGCTGATTGGTTGTCTGCTCTCTGACGCTCCTGCAGACAATCAGCTGATTGATTGTCTGCTCTCTGACGCTCCTGCAGGCAATCAGCTGATTGGTTGTCTGCTCTCTGACGCTCCTGCAGGCAATCAGCTGATTGGTTGTCTGCTCTCTGACGCTCCTGCAGGCAAATCAGCTGATTGGTTGTCTGCTCTCTGACGCTCCTGCAGGCAATCAGCTAATTGGTTGTCTGCTCTCTGACGCTCCTGCAGACAATCAGCTGATTGGTTGTCTGCTCTCTGACGCTCCTGCAGACAATCAGCTGATTGGTTGTCTGCTCTCTGACGCTCCTGCAGGCAATCAGCTGATTGGTTGTCTGCTCTCTGACGCTCCTGCAGACAATCAGCTGATTGGTTGTCTGCTCTCTGACGCTCCTGCAGGCAATCAGCTGATTGGTTGTCTGCTCTCTGACGCTCCTGCAGGCAATCAGCTGATTGGTTGTCTGCTCTCTGACGCTCCTGCAGGCAATCAGCTGATTGGTTGTCTGCTCTCTGACGCTCCTGCAGGCAATCAGCTGATTGGTTGTCTGCTCTCTGACGCTCCTGCAGGCAATCAGCTGATTGGTTGTCTGCTCTCTGACGCTCCTGCAGGCAATCAGCTGATTGGTTGTCTGCTCTCTGATACTCCTGCAGACAATCAGCTGATTGGTTGTCTGCTCTCTGATGCTCCTGCAGACAATCAGCTGATTGGTTGTCTGCTCTCTGATGCTCCTGCAGACAATCAGCTGATTGGTTGTCTGCTCTCTGACGCTCCTGCAGGCAATCAGCTGATTGGTTGTCTGCTCTCTGACGCTCCTGCAGACAATCAGCTGATTGGTTGTCTGCTCTCTGACGCTCCTGCAGACAATCAGCTGATTGGTTGTCTGCTCTCTGATACTCCTGCAGACAATCAGCTGATTGGTTGTCTGCAGTGAGGAGGTCCGGGGCCAGAGGAGTCTTGGTCTCTGGTCCGTGCTGCCTGGTCCTCCTGTTGGCTGCTGCTGCAGGTGAGTCGGTGTTGTCCTCCCCGGGGAGGTCCCCGTTCCTGTTCCCCGACGCCCAGAGTCCCCCCCCGGTCCCCGTCCCGGTTCCAAGAAGCCCCCGAGATTCCCGGGTCCCGTCCCGGTTCCAAGAAGCCCCCGAGATTCCCTGGGTCCCGTCCCGGTTCCAAGAAGCCCCCGAGATTCCCCGATCCCGTCCCGTTCCAAGAAGCCCCCCGAGATTTCCCCGGTCCTGTCCCGGTTCCAAGAAGCCCCCGAGATTCCCCGGGTCCCGTCCCGGTTCCAAGAAGCCCCCGAGATTCCCTGGGTCCGTCCCGGTTCCAAGAAGCCCCCGAGATTCCCTGGGTCCCATCCCAGTTCCAAGAAGCCCCCGAGATTCCCTGGGTCCCGTCCCGGTTCCAAGAAGCCCCCCGAGATTCCCCGGGTCCCGTCCCGGTTCCAAGAAGCCCCCCAGAGTCCCCCCGGGTCCCGTCCCGTTTCCAAGAAGCCCCCCAGAGTCTCCCCGGGTCCTGTCCCGGTTCCAAGAAGCCCCGAGATTCCCCGGGTCCCGTCCCGGTTCAAGAAGCCCCCGAGATTCCCCGGGTCCCGTCCCGGTTCCAAGAAGCCCCCGAGATTCCCCGGGTCCCGTCCCGGTTCCAAGAAGCCCCAGAGTCCCCCCGGGTCCCGTCCCAGTTCCAAGAAGCCCCAGAGTCTCCCCGGGTCCCGTCCCGGGTCCCCGTCCCGGTTCCTGCGGCCGTTCCCCCAGTCCAGCAGCGGGGCCCCGACCCCTCCGCGGGGCCCCGACCCCTCCGTTTCAGTGTTTCTGAGACTCTGAGCGTTTGGGCTCTACATGGAACTATATATATATACACACATATATATATATATATAATACATACATCCTCTATATATATTGTAGAGGATTATTTTGGATCAGCTCATCAGTTTTGACGTCTCTTGTTGACGGACGAACACCAGAAAACACAAACACGATACAGGAAGTCTGACAAACAGCCAAGTGTCTTGTTGAATGTTAAATCTGCCCCGGCTGCAGAGACACTCTACCCCAGTGTACTGCCACCCCCCACTCCCCCCCCCTCCCCCCCTCCTCCCCTCCCCACCGCCCCAGGGTAGCAGATACTTGCCAGGCTCTCATTCGCAGCCCAGCCCCCCCCCCCCCCCCCCCCCCCCATTCTCCGGTTTCTCCTCGGCGCGGCGGCCGCATAACGAGCGCCGCTCTTCAAAATGGACGTCCTGTCCGTCCCCGCGGGACGACCCCGAGGCTGGTACCTCCCCCTCATGGCCCCCAACAGCAGGGGGCCGGCGTTCGCCTGCGCTGGACCCGTCCAGACTCTACTGCAACGCCCAGGTACGACCGCCGCCAACCGAGCCGCCGGCCCGGGACCCAGGTTGTCTTACGTTGGTCTGTCCTCCTCGATTGTCTCGATCCGGCGCCGCCAGGCTTTGGCGGACTGCGTGAAGGACCCTGCTGGCGCCCTTCCCCGAGACTCCATCGACCTGGTGGCCGGGATCGACGCCATGGGGTTCATTCTGGGTGAGGGAAACCAAAATCAACAAGAGCCTCCCTCCCCCCCCCCGGCGGGGAAACCGGACCTCCGTGGGGGACGGGCTAAGTTTAGACTGTGACGCTAGCATGTGTTCCAGGGCGTCGGTCGCCACGGCCCCTCGGGAAAGGCTTCCTCGCCATCCGCAAAGCGGGGCACCTGTGCGTGGAGACCCGGAGCCAGAGCTACAGCGACTACACCGGCAGGGACAAGGTCATGGAGGTCAGGCTGGACGTGCTGCGACCAGGTTAATGTCCCCCGCTTGACCTTTGACCTGGACTCTCAGATGCGCGCCTTCCCGGGGAGGACGGACGTTTGGACGGATGCCGGACAGACGGCCGTCCTCCGTTAAAGGAACATTCCCGGGTCACAGGATCGGACACAGTAATAGTCCAGGAAACAAACTACACCATCCTGAGAAATCTACACAATTCCAGCAAAAAAAAAAAAAAAAGCCAGAAAAAAAGTGCACGATCTAGAAAAACTCAACAAAATCCAGACAACTACACAAGAAAGTCTACGAAATCAAGAAAAACTACACAAGCCAGAAAAACTCTACAAAATCAAGAAAAACTACCAAATCCAGGAAATCTACAAAATCCAGGAAAAATAAAATATCCAGAAATACAAAACAAAATCAAGCGGGGGAAAAGCTACACAATCATGAAAAAACTACAAAATCCAGAAAAAAAGAACACAAGGAACTCTACAAAATATAGAAAAAATACAAAATACAATAAAAATGCAAAATCAAGGAAAAAACTACACTATCCTGTAAAATCTGCAAAATCCAGAAAAATTACACGAAAAACTCCACAAAATCCAGGAAAATCTACAAAATCCAGTAAAATATAAAATCAAGAAAAAATACAAAATCAAGGGGGGAAAACTAAACAATCCAGAAAAAATTACAAAATCCAGTAAACCACACAAAAAAACTCCATAAAATCAAGAAAAAATACAAAATCCAGAAAAAATACAAAATCAAGGGGGAAAAACTAAACAATCCAGGAAAAATTACAGAATCCAGTAAACCACACAAAAAACCTCCATAAAATCAAGAAAAAATACAAAATCCAGAAAAATACAAAATCAAGGAAATCTACAAAATCCAGAAAAAATACAAAAATTCAGAATAAACTACATAAGAAAACTCTACAAAATCCAGGAAACTCAGCAAAATCAAGAAAAACTAAAAAAAAATCCAGGAAATCTACAAAATCCAGAGAAAACCCAAAATCAAGGGGGGGAAACTACACAACCTAGAAAAATCTACAAAATCCCCCAAAAAATACACAATCAAAGAAAAAAAGTACACTATCCTAAAACTCTACAAAATCCAGGAAAATCTACAAAATCCAGAAAAATATAAAATCAAGAAAAAATACAAAATCAAGGGGGAAAACTACACAATCCAGAAAAATTTACAAAATCCAGTAAACCATACAAAAAAACTTCACAAAATCAGGAAAAAACTACAAAATCTAGAAAAAAAATGACAAAGTCCAGGAAAATACAAAATCCAGAAGAAGAAAAACAGTCAAGATGAAAAAAAACCAATCCTGAGAAATCTACAAAATCCAGAAAAAAGCAATATCCAGAGATACTATACAAAATCAAGGGGGGGGGGGACTACACAATCCAGAAAACACTACAAAATCCAGAAAAGGTACACAAGGAACTCTACAAAATCAAGAAAAATACAAAATCCAGCTAAAATACAAAATCAAGGGGGAAAAAACTACATTATCCTGAAAAATCTACAAAATCCAGTAAAATTACACGAAAAACTCCACAAAATCCAGGAAAATCTACAAAATCCAGAAAAAATATAAAATCAAGAAAAAAATACAAAATCAAGGGAAAAAACTACACAATTCAAAAAAACTTACAAAATCCAGGAAATCTACAAAATCCAGAAATTTTTTTTCAGAATAAACTACATAAGAAAACTCCAGTAAAATCCTTACAAAATCCAGTAAAGTCAGCAAAATCAAGAAAAACAAAAAAAAATCCAGGAAAACTACAAAATCCAGAAAAATTACACGAAAAACTCCACAAAATCCAGGAAAATCTGTAAAATCCAGTAAAAATATAAAATCAAGAAAAAATACAAAATCAAGGGAAAAAACTACACAATCCAGAAAAGCACAAAAAAACTCCACAAAATCAAGAAAAATTACAAAATCCAGTAAAATGCAAAATCCAGGAAATCTACAAAATCCAGTGAAAAATACAAAAATTCCGAATAAACTACATAAGAAAACTCTACAAAATCCAGTAAACTCAGCAAAATCAAGAAAAACAAAAAAAATCCAGGAAATCTACAAAATCCAGTAAAAATATAAAATCAAGAAAAAATACAAAATCAAGGGAAAAAACTCCACAATCCAGAAAAATGTACAAAATCCAGAAAACCACAAAAAAACACCACAAAATCAAGAAAAATGACAAAATCCAGAAAACCACAAAAAAAACTCCACAAAATCAAGAAAAGCTACAAAATCCAGAAAAAAAACAAAATCCAGGAAATATACAAAATCCATTAAAAAATACAAAAATTCCAAATAAACTACATAAGAAAATTCTACAAAATCCAGTAAACTCAGCAAAATCAAGAAAAAAAAAAAAATCCAGGAAATCTAGAAAATCTAGAAAAAACAAAAATCAAGGGGGGGGGGAAACCACACAACCGAGAAAAATCTACAAAATCCCGAAAAAATACACAATCAAGTAAAAAAGTACACTATCCTAAAACACCTACAAAATCCAGGAAAAAAATCAAGGAAAAAAACAACACAATCCAGTAAAATCAACAAAATCCAGAAAATAATACATAATAAAACTCTACAAAATCTAGAAAAAAATATATAAAATCCAGGAAAAATACAAAATCCAGAAGAAGAAAAAACAAAGGCAAGATTAAAAAAAAACCCAATCCTGAGACATCTACAAAATCCAGAAATGGTCTAGATTTATATAGCGCCTTCTAACCACACTGAGTGTAGTCCCAAAGCGCTTCACATATCAGTCATTCACCCATTCACGCTCACATTCACACACCAATGGGACAGAGCTGCCATGCAAGGCGCTAGTCGACCACTGGGAGCAATTTAGGGTTCAGTGTCTTGCCCAAGGACACTTCGACACATAGACCAGTGTAGACTGGGATCGAACCTCCGACCTCTCACTCCAAAAGACGACCACTCTACCACCTGAGCCACGGTCGCCCCAAAAAAATGCAATATCCAGAAATACAATACAATATCAAGGGGGAGGGGGGGAACAACACAATCCCAAAAAAAACTACAAAATCCAGAAAAAGTACACAAGGAACTCCACAAAATCCAGGAAAATCTACAAAATCCAGAAAATAGAAAATCAAGAAAAAAAATAGAAAATCAAGGAAAAAACTACACAATCCAGAAAAATAACAAATCCAGAAAAGTTACACGAAAAACTCCACAAAATCCAGGAAAATCTACAAAATCCAGGAAAAAAAAAAATCAAGAAAAAAAAAGAAAATCAAGAAAAAAAACTACACAATCCAGAAAAATTACAAATCCAGAAAAACCACACAAAAACACTCCACAAAATCAAGAAAAAAAATACAAAATCCAGGAAATCTACAAAATCCAGAAAAAATACAAACATTCAGAATAAACTACATAAGAAAACTCTACAAAATCCAGTAAACTCAGCAAAATCAAGAAAAACTAAAAAAATCCATGAAATCTACAAAATCCAGAAAAAAAAACAAAATCAAGGGGGGGGGGAACTACACAACCTAGAAAAATCTACAAAATCCCCAAAAAATACACAATCAAGGAAAAAAAAGTACACTATCCTAAAAAACCTACAAAATCCAGAAAAAATAAAATCAAGGAAAAAAACCACATAATCCAGTAAAATCGACAAAATCCAGAAAAACTACATAATAAAACTCTACAAAATTTAGAAAAAATACAAAACCCAGGAAAAATACAAAATCCAGGAAAAACACAAAATCCAAGAAATCTACAAAATCCAGGTAAACACAAAATACAGGAAATCTACAAAATACAAAAAATACAAAAACCAGAAAAATGCAAAAACCAGGAAATCTACAAAATCCAGAACAGTACAAAAATCCAGAAAAAAATACAAAATCCAGGAAAAACAAAAGCCAGAAAAAATACAAAATTCAGAAAACTCAATCACAATCTAGAAACACTATAAAATATAGAAACGCTATAAAATAAAGATATACTATAAAATATAGAAACACCACATAAAAACCATTGCCAATCAGTGATGCAGGCTCGTCACTGATTGGACGCTCTGTCATTGACGCTCGTCACTGATTGGACAGTCTGGACGCTTTCAAACATGGAACGAAGATTCAACTATTGAATTTATTAACCATTATTTTGATACTAAACTATCAGATTAGATTATTCTGGTAGTAAAATGAGACCAACATACGGAACTTTAAAGGAAATGTGGTCAAACGAGTTCTGTTCCTCCATCGCTGTTGTTCTGATCGTGTTTTTAAAGCGGCGGGTTGAACGACCTGCGTCGTCACGCCGCGGCCAATCAGATGTGACGTCACATCGCCTCCTCGAGGAGGAACCGTCACGCTGCACTTCTGAATGTTCTTGTGTTCGTAGTGTTTCACTCTGCTTCAGAGGAGCCTTGAAAGAAAAGAGCTCAATTAAATTCCTCTGTGCTGCAGCGCCCTCTGCTGTCTGGTGGAGCTGCAGCGCCCTCTGCTGTCTGGCAGTCTGTCTGCTCTCACAACATCCTGATGTTAAAAAACTGGGAACCGAGGCTAGCACACACACACACACACACACACACACACACACACACACACGCACACACACACACACACTCACACACACTCACACACACACACACACACACACACACACACACACACACACACACACACACACACACACACACACACACACACACACACACACACACACACACACACAATGGTGACAGGGTGAATCTGTGGTCAATGCCTCACATGTTGTGGCCTTTCAGTATAATGTGGATGTATAATGTATAGTGTGCGTGTGCGTGTGCGTGTGTGTGTGTGTGTGTGCTGCCACAGGCCTGAAGGTTCTGCTGGTGGACCAGTGGATCGAGACGGGAGGAACCATGAAGGCCGCCATCCAGCTGGTGGAGCAGCAGGGAGCCACCGTCGCAGGTACGTCACCGCCACGCCGCCACGCACTCCTCCACGCACTCCTCCACGCACTCCGCCACGCACTCCGCCACGCACTCCCCCACGCACTCCGCCACGCACTCCGCCACGCACTCCGCCACGCACTCCGCCACGCACTCCCTCACGCACTCCGCCACGCACTCCCCCACGCACTCCCCCACGCACTCCGCCACGCACTCCGCCAAGCACTCCCCCACGCACTCCCCCACGCACTCCGCCACGCACTCCGCCAAGCACTCCGCCACGCACTCCGCCACGCACTCCGCCACGCACTCCCTCACGCACTCCCTCACGCACTCCGCCACGCACTCCGCCACGCACTCCGCCACGCACTCCCTCACACACTCCGCCACGCACTCCGCCACGCACTCCCCCACGCACTCCGCCACGCACTCCGCCACGCACTCCCCCACGCACTCCGCCACGCACTCCGCCACGCACTCCTCCACGCACTCCGCCACGCACTCCGCCACGCACTCCGCCACGCACTCCTCCACGCACTCCGCCATGCACTCCTCCACGCACTCCGCCACGCACTCCGCCACGCACTCCGCCACGCACTCCCCCACGCACTCCGCCACGCACTCCGCCACGCACGCCGCCACGCACTCCTCCACGCACTCCGCCACGCACTCCGCCACGCACTCCGCCACGCACTCCCTCACGCACTCCGCCACGTACTCCGCCACACACTCCGCCACACAACTGTCACACAGCCGCCACACTGCCACTATCACGGCGCCGCCGGACCACCACCACCACCACGCCATGTGTTTTTAGTCGCAACGCTTTTGTCCTACGATCCTGGCGTCCTTTTCCTGCAACGTCCTGGACGCTTCTCTGCAGGTCCAGCGATCCCGAACTAGTAGTCGTGGGTCAATCACTGTTCCACTTTGAGCTAGGCGACGTTGCGTCCTACCCTGAGCTCCTCGTCGATCGGCACGGTGGTCCTTTACTTGAACCTCGCGCCCCCCCCAGGGACGCCAACTGTTTTCAGTCGCAACGATTTGCGGCCCTCCTGGTCCCGGGGAGGGGGGAATCGGTGGCGAGGGAATTCGCCGAGCTTCTAACTGCCTACACCCAGACGCTAGCCCCGTTCACCGCGACAGCCAACCTGGTACTAAGCAGCCTCAGCAGCACGTCGGCCGGACCGTTAACGGCAGCTTTCCTCTTTGACTATGGCACTTGGTGAATGTGCTAGGTTTGTAGTTTAGAGGTTAAGGGTAAACCCCAGGGGTTACTTCTCGTTGACTTGGACTAGGACGACCTGCAAGAACCTGTTGGGTGATGTAACGGAGCACAGCAACTTTACTTTTTTACCACCATGAGAGAATACAGGGGAACTTCACTTTAACTGCAATGGATACATTTATTTAGGAATAATATTCAGCATGGGTTAGGCAACAGCATCAGATTCAATGTTACATCGGATTAATAATAATCAAACAGCCTGATTGATTCTATACTCTCACTGATCCTGTTCTGCGGTTAGTGGGAGGTGAGGCGGACAGCCTGGCCTTTAGCTCCCGGGCCTGTCCTGGATCCAACTTCCCTTGAGGGGAACTTTTTGACGTAAGGATCTCCAAACAGAGGTACGGTCGCCCGCGGGGAGAATTCCTTCTGTTGACAGGGAGAGTGGACGGTTTTGCCTCGAAAGCCGAACGCGATGTTGCAATCCAATGGTTTGGGTTTTTTGGTCAGGCAATCCAGAGACGAACGTTGGCTTCCAGAGAAAGTTGGAAGCTCCAGTTAATCCAGCTGTGGCCCCCGATCTTCGCCCCCTCCCGCCCGGTGAGAACTCCACGTCTGGCCCCAGGATGATCCGTCACGTTGCCGCTCCGTCAGGTGGATTGCTCATCCTTTTTCAGGCACGTCCTTTTTCTGCGGAGATTCCGTCAGAGCTCGGCTCCTCTGATAGGACACGCCTCTCCTCGGCCAAGGACTTCGTGGAACTCTGTCCATGTGCACAAGTCACGGCTTTTTGTTCTTTCTCAACTCTCTCTCTCGCCAACACCTCCCCTCTGTGTTTGTAGTCCTTTTAGCAGCCTTCTACTCTCCCCAACTCTCCTGGTCCAGCCCTCCTCTCTCCGCTGTAGTCCACAAGCTGAACATCTATCAGAGCAGTTCCAACTCTCGCACCGCCTCCCCTTTCTCCCAGTTTCAATTCCTCTTTTCTCTTCACGCTTCAAGTGTTATTTTCCGTTCCACCAGTACAGCTACCTCCTGCCATCACTCTTCCTGTCATTACACCATACCTCCTGACTTCCCTTCCCACATGATAATAATGAGAGCGCGTAAATCATCAGTAACTGTATACCTACACTTCATCACATACATATATTTTTCAGGCTTTCCTAAATCTCGTTATAATCGCAAACAGAAATCTTTAAACTTTCTTATCATGCAACAATTAATTTTTATATTTTGATCACATAGAGGTTTGAATCATCACAGTCTTTGTTTCAGTCCCCCCCCGCTGCCGCCATACCAACACCACACCACCGTCACGCCACGCTGCCGCCACACCACCACCACACCACCGTCACGCCACGCTGCCGCCACACCACCACCACACCACCCGTCACGCCACGCTGCCACCACACCACCACCACACCGCCGTCACGCCACGCTGCCGCCACACCACCACCACACCACCGTCACCACGCTGCCGCCAAACCACCACACCGCCGTCACGCCACGCTGCCGCCATACCACCACCACACCACGCTGCCACCATACCACCACCACATCGCCGTCACGCCACGCTGCCGCCATACCACCACCACACCACCGTCACACCACGCTGCCGCCATACCACCACCACACCGCCGTCACCACGCTGCCGCCATACCACCACCACACCGCCGTCACCACGCTGCCGCCATACCACCACCACCATACCCCCCCCAGTCAGACTGAGGCTGCCCTGCTCTCTGCTGCAGGCGTGGCCGCCGTGGCCATCGAGAACACGGAAGGAGGGAAGTGGATCAAAGAGACGTACAGATTCTCGCACTGCGTCCCTGAAGAGCTGCAGCTTCACGTCGACGCCAAAAACCTGGACTTCATTAAAACGTGGAACTGAAGAACGACAAACACAGTGTTGGTTTCTAAATCCGTTTAATACGAAGATACGAGTCCATGAGATTTGCTTTCTACAACAGAAACTGTGATATTTTCTCTTTTAAGTCGTATTGTTTCAAAGACGTTCATATAAATCCTAACGACAGAAGGTAAATACTGAACATCTCATTTTTTTATACGACTCAAATCAGGTTCAGTCATGTATTTTGTAAACAAGATGAAGGTTGTACACAGGAAATAAAAGCTGGATTTGTGTTTGAACACTGGATGGAGGAAAACGTTAATACCTGCAGTCACAAGAACAAAGGGAACATGAGGAACTGGTCGAGATCAAAGAAGCACTGAAGCAGCTTTGAACAGATTGTTGATCTGAAGAGAAACAAACATCAGCAGGTTTCATTAAGACCTAAAGTGAAAACGAGCCTCCAGTCGTTCTTTGGCAGTAAAACGATTCCGACAAGAATCTGAACACATCCTGCAGAGGAAAACCAGGAGGGAGGGAGGGAGGGAGGGATGAGGGAGAGAGGGAGGGAGGGAGGGAGGGAGGGATGAGGGAGAGAGGGAGGGAGGGATGAGGGAGAGATGAGGAAGAGAGGGAGGGAGGGATGAGAGACAGAGGGATGGAGGGAGGGATGAGGGACAGAGGGATGGAGGGAGGGATGAGGGATGGAGAGATGGAGGGATGAGGGAGAGAGGGAAAAGGGAGGGAGGGAAGGAGGGAGAGATGGAGGGATGAGGGACAGAGGGATGGAGAGATGGAGGGAAAAGGGAGGGAGGGAAGGAGGGAGAGATGGAGGGATGAGGGACAGAGGGATGGAGGGAGGGATGAGGGATGGAGAGATGGAGGGAAAAGGGAGGGACGGAAGGAGGGAGAGATGGAGAGAGGGAGGTTGAGTCTCCTGCTCTCCGTCGGCCGGACTCGTTCATTCTGAGCCTGAACCTCAGACCTCTAGCTCCTCCCTCTCTTTCTCTAGCTCCTCCCTCTCTTTCTCTAGCTCCTCCCTCTCTTTCTCTAGCTCCTCCCTCTCTTTCTCTAGCTCCTCCCTCTCCCCTCTAGCTCCTCCCTCTCTCCTCTAGCTCCTCCCTCTCTCCATCTAGCTCCTCCCTCTCTCCTCTAGCCCCTCCCTCTTTCCGTCCAGCTCCTCCTCCTCCTCCTCTTCCTCTTCCTCTTCCTCTTCCTCTTCCTCCTCCTCCTCCTCCTCCTCCTCCTCAGTGGCAGCAGGCTGAATGTTTCCTCCTGGACAGCGCAGCGCTTGAGTTGCTGTTGATCTCTGAAAGAAACGAGTGCAGAGTGAAACCGGCGCCGGGCCGACTCGAGGCCGGCGGCCATCTTGGGAGGTCGTCCTCCGTCACTCACTGACGACGTCGCCGATTTGCCTCGACTTGCCGCTTTTCTCCAGCTCGGAGAGGACGTTGGTCTCGAACGCCACCGACGCCACGCGGAAGAAGAACTCCCGCACGTTTTCCCCTGGAAGGAAAGAGCGTGTAAGAAGAACGACGGGCAGGAAGCAGGAGTCCGGGCGCCATCGCTCCACGCCATCGCCGTCGTTCCACACTACCGCCATCGCCGTCGTTCCACGCCATCGCCGTCGCTCCACGGTACCGCCGTCGCTCCACGCTACCGCCGTCGCTTCACGCTACCGCCATCGCTCCACGCCGCCGCTCCACGCAACCGCCGTCGCTCCACGCCATCGCCGTCGCTCCACGCTACTGCCATCGCCGTCGTTCCACGCCATCGCCGTCGCTCCACGGTACCGCCGTCGCTCCACGCTACTGCCGTCGCTTCACGCTATCGCCGTCGCTCCACGCTACCGCCATCGCTTCACGCTACCGCCATCGCTCCACGCAACCGCCGTCGCTCCACGCCATCGCCGTCGCTCCACGCTACCGCCATCGCTCCACGCCGCCGCCATCGCTCCATGCCATCGCCGTCGCTCCACGCTACCGCCATCGCTCCACGCTACCGCCATCGCTCCATGCCATCGCCGTCGCTCCACGCTACCGCCGTCGCTCCACGCTACCGCCATCGCTCCATGCCATCGCCGCCGCTCCACGCAACCGCCGTCGCTCCACGCCATCGCCGTCGCTCCACGCTACTGCCATCGCCGTCGTTCCACGCCATCGCCGTCGCTCCACGGTACCGCCGTCGCTCCACGCTACTGCCGTCGCTTCACGCTATCGCCGTCGCTCCACGCTACCGCCATCGCTTCCCGCTACCGCCATCGCTCCACGCAACCGCCGTCGCTCCACGCCATCGCCGTCGCTCCACGCTACCGCCATCGCTCCACGCCGCCGCCATCGCTCCATGCCATCGCCGTCGCTCCACGCTACCGCCGTCGCTCCACGCTACCGCCATCGCTCCACGCTACCGCCATCGCTCCATGCCATCGCCGTCGCTCCACGCTACCGCCGTCGCTCCACGCTACCGCCATCGCTCCATGCCATCGCCGTCGCTCCACGCTACCGCCATCGCTCCACGCTGCCGCCATCGCCGTCGCTCCACGCTACCGCCATCACTCCACGCTACCGCCATCGCTCCATGCCATCGCCGTCGCTCCACGCTACCGCCGTCGCTCCACGCCATCGCCGTCGCTCCACGCTACTGCCATCGCCGTCGTTCCACGCCATCGCCGTCGCTCCACGGTACCGCCGTCGCTCCACGCAACCGCCGTCGCTCCACGCCATCGCCGTCGCTCCACGCTACCGCCGTCGCTCCACGCAACCGCCGTCGCTCCACGCCATCGCCGTCGCTCCACGCAACCGCCGTCGCTCCACGCTGCCGCCATCGCTCCATGCCATCGCCGTCGCTCCACGCTACCGCCATCGCCGTCGCTCCACGCTACCGCCGTCGCTCCACGCCATCGCCGTCGCTCCACGCTACTGCCATCGCCGTCGTTCCACGCCATCGCCGTCGCTCCACGGTACCGCCGTCGCTCCACGCTACTGCCGTCGCTTCACGCTATCGCCGTCGCTCCACGCTACCGCCATCGCTTCACGCTACCCGCCATCGCTCCACGCAACCGCCGTCGCTCCACGCCATCGCCGTCGCTCCACGCTACCGCCATCGCTCCACGCCGCCGCCATCGCTCCATGCCATCGCCGTCGCTCCACGCTACCGCCATCGCTCCACGCTACCGCCATCGCTCCACGCTACCGCCATCGCTCCATGCCATCGCCGTCGCTCCACGCTACCGCCGTCGCTCCACGCTACCGCCATCGCTCCATGCCATCGCCGTCGCTCCACGCTACCGCCATCGCTCCACGCTGCCGCCATCGCCGTCGCTCCACGCTACCGCCATCGCTCCACGCCGCCGCTCCACGCAACCGCCGTCGCTCCACGCCATCGCCGTCGCTCCACGCTACTGCCATCGCCGTCGTTCCACGCCATCGCCGTCGCTCCACGGTACCGCCGTCGCTCCACGCTACTGCCGTCGCTTCACGCTATCGCCGTCGCTCCACGCTACCGCCATCGCTTCCCGCTACCGCCATCGCTCCACGCAACCGCCGTCGCTCCACGCCATCGCCGTCGCTCCACGCTACCGCCATCGCTCCACGCCGCCGCCATCGCTCCATGCCATCGCCGTCGCTCCACGCTACCGCCGTCGCTCCACGCTACCGCCATCGCTCCACGCTACCGCCATCGCTCCATGCCATCGCCGTCGCTCCACGCTACCGCCATCGCTCCACGCCGCCGCCATCGCTCCATGCCATCGCCGTCGCTCCACGCTACCGCCGTCGCTCCACGCTACCGCCATCGCTCCACGCTACCGCCATCGCTCCATGCCATCGCCGTCGCTCCACGCTACCGCCGTCGCTCCACGCTACCGCCATCGCTCCATGCCATCGCCGTCGCTCCACGCTACCGCCATCGCTCCACGCTGCCGCCATCGCCGTCGCTCCACGCTACCGCCATCACTCCACGCTACCGCCATCGCTCCATGCCATCGCCGTCGCTCCACGCTACCGCCGTCGCTCCACGCTACCGCCATCGCTCCATGCCATCGCCGTCGCTCCACGCTACCGCCATCGCTCCACGCTGCCGCCATCGCTCCACGCCATCGCCGTCGTTCCACGCTACCGCCATCGCCGTCGTTCCACGCCATCGCCATCGCTCCACGGTACCGCCGTCGCTCCACGCTACCGCCGTCGCTTCACGCTATCGCCGTCGCTCCACGCTACCGCCATCGCTCCACGCCGCCGCTTCACGCAACCGCCATCGCTCCACGCTGCCGCCATCGCTCTACGCCATCGCCGTCGCTACACGCTACTGCCATCGCCGTCGTTCCACGCCATCGCCGTCGCTCCACGGTACCGCCGTCGCTTCACGCTATCGCCGTCGCTCCACGCTACCGCCATCGCTCCACGCTACCGCCGTCGCTCCACGCAACCGCCGTCGCTCCACGCCATCGCCGTCGCTCCACGCTACCGCCGTCGCTCCACGCAACCGCCGTCGCTCCACGCCATCGCCGTCGCTCCACGCAACCGCCGTCGCTCCACGCTGCCGCCATCGCTCCATGCCATCGCCGTCGCTCCACGCTACCGCCATCGCCGTCGCTCCACGCTGCTGCCATCGCTCCACGCCATCGCCGTCGCTCCACGCTACCGCCGTCGCTCCACGCTGCCGCCATCGCTCCATGCCATCGCCGTCGCTCCACGCTACCGCCGTCGCTCCACGCTGCCGCCATCGCTCCATGCCATCGCCGTCGCTCCACGCTACCGCCGTCGCTCCACGCTACCGCGTCGCGCCACCGCCATCGGTGGAGGTGGCGTGGAGTGTGTAGCAGTGTGTGTGTGAAGCAGTGTGTGTGTGAGTGTGTGAGTGGGTGTAGCAGTGTGTGTGTGTGTGTGTGTGTGTGTGTGTGTGTGTGTGAGTGTGAGTGTGTGAGTGTGTGTAGCAGTGTGTGTGTGAGTGTGTGTAGCAGTGTGTGTGTGAGTGTGAGTGTGTGAGTGTGTGTGTAGCAGTGTGTGTGTGAGTGTGTGTAGCAGTGTGTGTGAGTGTGTGTAGCAGTGTGTGTGTGTGTACCGGTGAGGGAGGACACGGCCCAGTACTCGGCTCGGATCTCGGCGGCCATCTTGACGGCGTCGTCCTCGATGGCGGAATACTGAGCAGGCGACTGTCGGACGGAGAATCAGACATGAAGGCGACATTCTAATTAACATTCATTCATATTTTAATACTTTAACGCTCTTTGACGACGTCGAGCGTCTCCATTGGTCCAAGCAGCAACAAAAACAGTGAATTAAAGTAGAAATGTGAAGAAAAGTGAGGTTGAACTCGTCTTCACCTGAACTCTTCATGTTCAAAAGGCACAACGAGGTTTAAAACAGTTTAAAAGGCTCGTTTGAAAACATCCACAACGTTGTGCAAAGTTTCACATTTCAATGATGACAAAGATTGAGCTTTAATCTCATTAAATATTCGAGCATTATAAGATACTGCAGTAGAATACGTGAAAATCGTAAAGAAAGAAGTGTAAAAAAAAACCCACTAACATATATGGAAATTAAATTAAATTAGGGTAAAAATTTACTTTTCCTTTCTGCAACAGAGATTTAGGAACTTTTATTTATTGTTTATTATGACATTAAATACCATACATTGTTTAGAGAGGCCACGTCACTAAATATTAAAACATTTTTTCCAGTTTTAATTCTATTTATGTTTTGTTTTTTTGTTTTTTAATTAATCCTAAAAGTCAGTTATGTAGAGATTCACATGTTAAAACATTTCGACTAAACTGTTGAAAGAAAACGATTCCAGTTATATTTGTGGTTTTAGAAAACAAAACAAAACAAAACAAAACAAAAACAAACAAGTTGGAAGTGAGAAAAAGTCCGAATTTGTTACTTTGTTGGATTAAATGAGTGAAAAAAAGCCTTAAATTAGAAACGACCCAGGCCGGGAGAGAAAGCTGCGTCGGGTTGCGAGTTAGAATCCTGGAGAGACGGACAGACGGAGAGACGGAGATACAGATGGACGGAGAGACAGACGGAGAGACGGACAGGTGGACAGACGGAGAGACAGACGGACGGAGAGATGGAGAGACAGACGGACAGACGGAGAGACGGGCAGATGGACAGACGGAGAGACGGGCGGACGGAGAGACAGACGGACGGAGAGACAGACGGACCGATGGAGAGACGGACAGACGGAGAGATTGACAGACGGAGAGACGGACAGATGGGCAGACGGAGAAACGGAGAGACAGACGGACGGAGAGATGGAGAGACAGACGGACAGACGGAGAGACGGACAGACGGAGAGACAGACGGACCGATGGAGAGACGGACAGATGGACAGACGGAGAGACAGACGGACGGAGAGACAGACGGACCGATGGAGAGACGGACAGACGGAGAGATGGACAGACGGAGAGACGGACAGATGGGCAGACGGAGAAACGGAGAGACAGACGGACGGAGAGATGGAGAGACAGACGGACAGACGGAGAGACGGAAAGATGGACAGACGGAGAGACAGACGGACGGAGAGACAGACGGACGGAGAGACGGACAGACGGAGAGACGAACAGATGGACAGATGGAGAGATAGACGGACGGAGAGACGGACAGATGGACAGACGGAGAGACGGACAGATGGACAGACGGAGACACGGACAGACAGAGAGACAGATGGACGGAGAGACAGACGGACCGACGGAGAGACAGACGGACGGAGAGATGGAGAGACAGACGGACAGATGGACAGACGGAGAGACGGACAGACGGAGAGACAGACAGAGAGACAGATGGACAGACGGACGGACAGACGGACAGACGACAGACGGAGAGACGGACGGACGGAGAGACAGATGGACAGACAGACGGACAGATGGAGAGACGGAGAGATGGACAGACAGACAGACGGAGAGACAGAGAGATGGACAGACGGAGAGATGGACAGATGGAGAGATGGACAGACGGACAGATGGATAGACGGACAGACGGAGAGACAGACAGACAGACGGACGGAGAGACAGACGGACGGAGAGACAGACAGACAGACGTACGCTCAGGTCCTTCTTGGTCCCCACCAGGAACAGCTGCACGGCGGTGGGGTCGTTCTCCTTCAGGGCGTCTTCCAGCCACTGCCTGGACACCACAGAACAAAGTCTTTACATCCACCAGCCGGCCAGATCGTCTCCGGGGAGATCGTCTCCGGGGAGATTGTCTCCGGGGAGATAGTCTCCGGGGAGATCGTCTCCGGGGAGATCGTCTCCGGGGAGATCGTCTCCGGGGAGATTGTCTCCGGGGAGATAGTCTCCGGGGAGATCGTCTCCGGGGAGATCGTCTCCGGCGAGCTTCACCTCACGTGATCCAGAGACGATACGTCGTTCACGTCGAAGGCGATGATCACGACTGGAAGAGGCAAGAACGTCACAGTTACAACCGAGAACGAGACGTAGAGAACGAGACGTAGAGAACGAGACGTAGAGAACGAGACGTAGAGAACGAGACGTGAAGAACGAGACGTAGAGAACGAGACGTAGAGAACGAGACGTAGAGAACGAGACGTAGAGAACGAGACGTAGAGAACGAGACGTGGAGAACGAGACGTGGAGAACGAGACGTAGAGAACGAGACATAGAGAACGAGACGTAGAGAACGAGACGTAGAGAACGAGACGTGGAGAACGAGACGTAGAGAACGAGACGTGGAGAATGAGACGTGGAGAACGAGAAGTGGAGAACGAGAAGTGGAGAATGAGACGTGGAGAACGAGACATAGAGAACGAGACATAGAGAACGAGACGTGGAGAACGAGACATAGAGAACGAGACGTGGAGAACGAGACAGAGAACGAGAAGTGGAGAACGAGAAGTGGAGAACGAGACGTAGAGAACGAGACGTGGAGAACGAGACGTGGAGAACGAGACATAGAGAACGAGAAGTGGAGAACGAGACGTAGAGAACGAGAAGTGGAGAACGAGACATAGAGAACGAGACGTAGAGAACGAGACGTAGAGAACGAGACGTAGAGAACGAGACGTAGAGAACGAGACGTGGAGAACGAGACGTGGAGAACGAGACATAGAGAACGAGACGTAGAGAACGAGACGTAGAGAACGAGACGTGGAGAACGAGACGTAGAGAACGAGACGTGGAGAACGAGACGTAGAGAACGAGACGTGGAGAACGAGACGTAGAGAACGAGACATAGAGAATGAGACGTAGAGAACGAGACATAGAGAACGAGACTTAGAGAACGAGACGTAGAGAACGAGACGTGGAGAACGAGACGTAGAGAACGAGACGTGGAGAACGAGACATAGAGAACGAGAAGTGGAGAACGAGACGTGGAGAATGAGACGTGGAGAATGAGACGTGGAGAATGAGACGTGGAGAACGAGACGTGGAGAACGAGACGTGGAGAACGAGACGTGGAGAACGAGACGTGGAGAACGAGACTTAGAGAACGAGACGTAGAGAACGAGACGTAGAGAACGAGACGTGGAGAACGAGACGTAGAGAACGAGACGTAGAGAACGAGACGTGGAGAACGAGACGTGGAGAACGAGACATAGAGAACGAGACGTAGAGAACGAGACGTAGAGAACGAGACGTGGAGAACGAGACGTAGAGAACGAGACATAGAGAATGAGACGTAGAGAACGAGAAGTGGAGAACGAGACGTAGAGAACGAGACGTAGAGAACGAGACGTAGAGAACGAGACGTGGAGAACGAGACGTGGAGAACGAGACGTAGAGAACGAGACGTGGAGAACGAGACGTAGAGAACGAGACGTGGAGAACGAGACGTAGAGAACGAGACGTGGAGAACGAGACGTGGAGAACGAGACATAGAGAACGAGACGTAGAGAACGAGACGTAGAGAACGAGACGTGGAGAACGAGACGTAGAGAACGAGACGTGGAGAACGAGAAGTGGAGAACGAGACATAGAGAACGAGAAGTGGAGAACGAGACGTGGAGAATGAGACGTGGAGAACGAGACGTGGAGAACGAGACGTAGAGAACGAGACGTGGAGAACGAGAAGTGGAGAACGAGACATAGAGAACGAGAAGTGGAGAACGAGACGTGGAGAATGAGACGTGGAGAATGAGACGTGGAGAACGAGACGTAGAGAACGAGACGTGGAGAACGAGACGTGGAGAACGAGACGTGGAGAACGAGACGTGGAGAACGAGACGTGGAGAACGAGACGTGGAGAACGAGACGTGGAGAACGAGACGTAGAGAACGAGACGTGGAGAACGAGACGTGGAGAACGAGACATAGAGAACGAGACGTAGAGAACGAGACGTAGAGAACGAGACGTGGAGAACGAGACGTAGAGAACGAGACATAGAGAATGAGACGTAGAGAACGAGAAGTGGAGAACGAGACGTAGAGAACGAGACGTAGAGAACGAGACGTAGAGAACGAGACGTGGAGAACGAGACGTGGAGAACGAGACGTAGAGAACGAGACGTGGAGAACGAGACGTGGAGAACGAGACGTGGAGAACGAGACGTAGAGAACGAGACGTGGAGAACGAGACGTGGAGAACGAGACATAGAGAACGAGACGTAGAGAACGAGACGTAGAGAACGAGACGTGGAGAACGAGACGTAGAGAACGAGACGTGGAGAACGAGAAGTGGAGAACGAGACATAGAGAACGAGAAGTGGAGAACGAGACGTGGAGAATGAGACGTGGAGAACGAGACGTGGAGAACGAGACGTAGAGAACGAGACGTGGAGAACGAGAAGTGGAGAACGAGACATAGAGAACGAGAAGTGGAGAACGAGACGTGGAGAATGAGACGTGGAGAATGAGACGTGGAGAACGAGACGTAGAGAACGAGACGTGGAGAACGAGACGTGGAGAACGAGACGTGGAGAACGAGACGTGGAGAACGAGACGTGGAGAACGAGACGTGGAGAACGAGACGTAGAGAACGAGACGTGGAGAACGAGACGTGGAGAACGAGACGTGGAGAACGAGACGTGGAGAACGAGACATAGAGAACGAGACGTAGAGAACGAGACGTAGAGAACGAGACGTGGAGAACGAGACGTAGAGAACGAGACGTGGAGAACGAGAAGTGGAGAACGAGACATAGAGAACGAGAAGTGGAGAACGAGACGTGGAGAATGAGACGTGGAGAACGAGACGTGGAGAACGAGACGTAGAGAACGAGACGTGGAGAACGAGAAGTGGAGAACGAGACATAGAGAACGAGAAGTGGAGAACGAGACGTGGAGAATGAGACGTGGAGAATGAGACGTGGAGAACGAGACGTAGAGAACGAGACGTGGAGAACGAGACGTGGAGAACGAGACGTGGAGAACGAGACGTGGAGAACGAGACGTGGAGAACGAGACGTGGAGAACGAGACGTAGAGAACGAGACGTGGAGAACGAGACGTGGAGAACGAGACATAGAGAACGAGACGTGGAGAACGAACCCTGGGCTCCTCGGTAGTAGGTGGAAGCGATGCACTTAAACCTCTCCTGACCGGCCGTGTCCCACCTGCAACACACACACACACACACACACACACACACACACACACACACACACACACACACACACACACACACACACACACACACACACACACACACACACACACACACACACACACACACACACACACACACACACACACACACACACACACACACACACACACACATACACACACACAGTAAAGATTTGTAAACATAAGTAATGGAAAATAAAAATAAAAATATAAAAATTAAATGAATGGGAAAAAAAAGTAAAATGATAAACAATAAAATTAATGGAAAATACAAATCAAATGATAAAAAATAAAGTGAATGGAAAATAAAAAAAAAAACAAATATTAAAAATAAAATGAATGGAAAATAAAAAATACAATTATTAAAAAAACAAAACCATCTGAAACGTGCTGCCGGTAAAACTCCACACTAACGTGGCACACACACGCATCATCACCATAAAATATCCATTTATTTCTGACACGTGTCCCAAACCTCCTGAAAGTTTAAACTCATTTAGGCTCAAAAACGCTTTAGTGTCACAGGAAAAGAAGAAAAGAACAGTATAATAATAATAATAATAATAATAATAATAATAATAATAATAATAATAATAATAACAACGACTCCTGGCGCTCCAGTGGGGTTATCAGACTAGTGATAAATAATAAAAGGTAAACCAGCGGTTGGATGATGGTGGATGCAGTTGGATGATGGTGGATGCTGTTGGGTGTGGTTGGATGTCGTTGGATGTGTTTGGATGATGTTGGATGCGGTTGGACACGGTTGGATTCTGTTGGATGCAGTTGGATGAAGTTGGGTGTGGTTGGACACGGTTGGATTCTGTTGGATGCAGTTTGATGAAGTTGGGTGTGGTTGGACACTGTTGGACGCAGTTGGGTGTGGTTGGATGCGGTTGGACGAGGCGGGGGCTCACAGCTGCAGGCTGAAGGGAACACCCAGCACCTCGAAGCGCTCCATCTCAAAGTCCACGCCGATCGTTGCCTTGTAGTTCTTATCAAAGGAGTCCTTACAAAACCTGGAAATATAAAAAGATAAAAGATCCACTACTACTGGTACGAGTAGTACTACTACTGGTACGACTAGTACTGCTACTACTACTAGTACTACCCCTACTACTACTACTACTACTAGTACTGGGATGACCTCAGGCTAGCAGTACCGGTACGGTCATGTTGGGATCTCACAGGACCACAGAAAGTTTGTTCATTTCTGGGGAAAGACAATATTCATTTGTCATGATACGCAGTCATGACTTGTGAATTTTGACCCAGGAATGTGATTGTCTTTCACACCGAGCAGAAAGGGGGGGCTTCCTCCCCCCTTTCTGCTCACAAGACTCTTCCCCCATGCAATCAGCCAGTCACTGATCGCACCTCTGGATTCACACGTGGAACAAAAGGCTTCAGCCAGCCTCCATCTCTCTCTTGCAACAAAGACTCCGAGGAGGTGAGTTGCTGGAGAGCAGCTCATCCAGCGTTAGCACACAGCTAACACCAGAGGCCTGCAAGCAGGGGCCTCCACTCCTCTCTTGCAACGAAGACTCCGAGGAGACCTTCCCAGGACCAGCGCCCAGAGTCTGGTCTCCAGGGAAACCAACCGGTTCCTCCAGGACGGACCAGGGAAACCAACCGGTTCCTCCAGGACGGACCAGGGAAACCAAGCAGTTCCTCCAGGACGGACCAGGGAAACCAACCGGTTCCTCCAGGACGGACCAGGGAAACCAAGCAGTTCCTCCAGGACGGACCAGGGAAACCAACCGGTTCCTCCAGGACGGACCAGGGAAACCAAGCAGTTCCTCCAGGACGGACCAGGGAAACCAAGCGGTTCCTCCAGGACGGACCAGGGAAACCAAGCAGTTCCTCCAGGACGGACCAGGGAAACCAAGCAGTTCCTCCAGGACGGACCAGGGAAACCAACCGGTTCCTCCAGGACGGACCAGGGAAACCAAGCAGTTCCTCCAGGACGGACCAGGGAAACCAAGCAGTTCCTCCAGGACGGACCAGGGAAACCAAGCAGTTCCTCCAGGACGGACCAGGGAAACCAACCGGTTCCTCCAGGACGGACCAGGGAAACCAAGCGGTTCCTCCAGGACGGACCAGGGAAACCAAGCAGTTCCTCCAGGACGGACCAGGGAAACCAAGCAGTTCCTCCAGGACGGACCAGGGAAACCAACCGGTTCCTCCAGGACGGACCAGGGAAACCAAGCAGTTCCTCCAGGACGGACCAGGGAAACCAAGCAGTTCCTCCAGGACGGACCAGGGAAACCAAGCAGTTCCTCCAGGACGGACCAGGGAAACCAACCGGTTCCTCCAGGACGGACCAGGGAAACCAACCGGTTCCTCCAGGACGGACCAGGGAAACCAAGCAGTTCCTCCAGGACGGACCAGGGAAACCAAGCAGTTCCTCCAGGACGGACCAGGGAAACCAAGCAGTTCCTCCAGGACGGACCAGGGAAACCAACCGGTTCCTCCAGGACGGACCAGGGAAACCAAGCAGTTCCTCCAGGACGGACCAGGGAAACCAACCGGTTCCTCCAGGACGGACCAGGGAAACCAAGCAGTTCCTCCAGGACGGACCAGGGAAACCAAGCGGTTCCTCCAGGACGGACCAGGGAAACCAAGCAGTTCCTCCAGGACGGACCAGGGAAACCAAGCAGTTCCTCCAGGACGGACCAGGGAAACCAACCGGTTCCTCCAGGACGGACCAGGGAAACCAACCGGTTCCTCCAGGACGGACCAGGGAAACCAAGCAGTTCCTCCAGGACGGACCAGGGAAACCAAGCAGTTCCTCCAGGACGGACCAGGGAAACCAAGCAGTTCCTCCAGGACGGACCAGGGAAACCAACCGGTTCCTCCAGGACGGACCAGGGAAACCAAGCAGTTCCTCCAGGACGGACCAGGGAAACCAAGCAGTTCCTCCAGGACGGACCAGGGAAACCAAGCAGTTCCTCCAGGACGGACCAGGGAAACCAAGCAGTTCCTCCAGGACGGACCAGGGAAACCAAGCGGTTCCTCCAGGACGGACCAGGGAAACCAAGCAGTTCCTCCAGGACGGACCAGGGAAACCAAGCAGTTCCTCCAGGACGGACCAGGGAAACCAACCGGTTCCTCCAGGACGGACCAGGGAAACCAAGCAGTTCCTCCAGGACGGACCAGGGACCCTCACAGAACTTCTTTGTGTTTTCCTCAACCAGCAGGAAAACCATCACAGACCTGAGCGACCAGATCCTCAGTCTGGACAAAAGGAACAACCAGGAGCTGCAAAGAAGGACTCCTGAAACATCAACTTCATCTTCTTCTCCTCAGCCTGCAGAACCAGCAACCACAGTTAGCAGGAGGTGCTAACTACAGGAGAAGACACCAGCTTCCCTCCAGCAGGACAACAACTGAACTCCTTCAAGGAAGTGGGAACAACTGGGCTTTACCTGAGATTAGTTAAACCTGATGCTATGATAGAACTGTTTAACTTTATGAAGATGTGTTGGTTCTGTTACAGTGATTGAGTTCTATAGATAA
>NW_027662251.1:7500-40000 GCF_963422515.1 Blennius ocellaris | reverse complement strand
TCTATCTATCTATCTATCTATTTATCTGTCTATTTATCTATCTATCTATCTATCTATTTATCTGTCTATTTATCTATCTATCTATCTATCTATCTATCTATCTATCTATCTATCTATCTATTTATCTGTCTATTTATATATCTATCTATCTATCTATCTGTCTATCTATCTATCCATCCATCCATCTATCTATCTATCTTCTCTGGAGAACTGAATATGATCTAAAACGACATAAAAACAAAACTATTGAGTATCAAAACTGTAGCAAAAGCAAATATTGTCAATTTCCTGGCAATAGATTCAAATTAAGGTAAGAGAAGGAAGGAAGGAAGGAATGAAAGAAAAGAAAAATGTCCAGCAAAAAGAAAAGAAAGAACTAAAGAAAAACTAATAGAAAAACAAAAAAATGCACAAACAAAACAAATTGATTACACATAAACAAACAAACAAACAAAAATCACAAAGTTTGAAAGGATCTGCTCAAAAACCGTCCTTTAGTTTTATTGTGTGTAAAACAAATCAAACAAACGTTTGTTTATTAAATACGTCTGTGAAGCAAAACCCCCGACATGCAGTAACGAGTACTTTTACTCTAATTCACTTCAAACTCTGAGCCTTCAGGCTGCTCTTCTCCGTGTGGCCGGCAGGGGGCGCCACAGGACAGCTGTGCTTCTGTATGAGTCCGTCCAGATGTTACAGTTCCCTGCTTTGCAAGTCAAGTAAAAAAAAAACAAGACACACTCTTATATTTCAAACTCGTTTATTGTCAGTGTCACTCGACATTCCAAAGTACAAAAACCTGCAGTACATTTTCTTTCTCATCACGTCGAGCTCTTTTCATGGTCCGTCCTCATTTTACATTATTTTTTTGCGTGTTTTTCGTACGTTTTTGTGTCACACAACGTAGAAACTAATGAGCCACGGCCGTCAGTCCCTGCAGTTCTTGGCTTCACCACCAGGTGGAGCCTGAATACGAGACAGAAACAACAGTGACTCTGTTGCAATATGAAGCGAATGAACGTAAAAACATTTAGAACATGGAAGGAAAACAAAACGACAAAATGAAAGTCGTTCAAATGAAAAGGTAGAGTTCACTTCTATTGAATCGGGTCACATGATAAACCTGCCAAAGGCGACTTATATTGTGGTAGCGATACGATTTGCAGTAAATGTAAACCCTGCAAGTTGAGCTTTTTTTTTTCTTTTTTTTGTTTTTTCTCACAGTGAAAAAGAGTGGATAAGGGTCATTTCCAAAGTCTTCATTCGTTGCACCAATATGAAATTTGGTAAATGTATTTGATATTACATGAAAACAACAACTCACTTAGATTAACCTAAACCAGAGTTTGTCATTAAAAAAAACCAGTAAAAATGTTTTTGTTTATTTACTCGGCATTATTCCATCAATCAGAATTTTTTTCTACAACAAACAAAACTTAAAATCATCAATGAGATTGTTGTAATCATGATTTCTCTGCAAAAAAAAGTCTGTCAAACTGGACCCAACATTTTATGTAATCCCTGCAGTAAACAGCTGACACACCACTCAATCAGATGTTTCATTCAGAAGACGGTTCCATGTGAAACAAAGCCGAATGTAGAGTAAACACTGGCTGAAATCACTGACAGGACTCTGTAGTTTGTTAATGCTCCTTCATATTTACATGCGATTAAGTTGAGTTGAGCTTTTTAATTTAGCTTCGTTTCATTTATTTTGTTTTCAGTCTCGCTTCTGTTCTGTTTTTTTTTTTTGTGTGTGTTTTTTTTTTTGCTGGTTCCAGTTTAGTAAGAAGTATTTCTTTACAGTTTCAACTCTTCCTGGTCTCGTCGGTCCAGAAACCTGGTTTTCAAAGTTTATTCTTTTCCCTCCATTAGAATATCAGATCAAAGGAGCTGCATTGAGAATCTGCTGTGTCTGTGTGAGCTGGACTGGCTCCGCCCAGCTATGGGAAGAGGAGGAAGTACTTCCTGTGCCAGAGCAGAGCTGCCTCATTGTGGGAGGAGTCAAAAAAGGGGGAGGATCCTACCTTGATTGTGATTGGCTGAACCCCCCAATGACATCATATAGGCTTTGATTTCTGATTGGCTGCTTGGAGCAACACACTTTGTAAAAGAGAGAGAGAGAGAGCGAGAGAGGACGTCGTTCCTGGTCTGGAGACGATTCTTACTGCTGGAGAACTTTTAGAAACTCAGTTTTACGTAACATGAGCCCTTTAAACTAATTCTGACACACACTTTAAGAAATAACCTTTTTTTTTTTTTAGCTTTTTTTCTCTTAGTTTTTTCCCCTTTTTGTTTTTTGATCTATACACTCATAAAAAAAAATTTATAAAAAAAAAGATCATTGAGAAGAATAATGAGACTAATTGCTCATTTAAAATTGTGTCGTATTGAATTTATATGGTATGAATGCACATCGCATGTAAAGTATTTAGTGGTGTACGACGTGTGGTTCAGAGGCGTCTGTGTGTCCGTAAGTCAAGTCAACTATATTTATATAGCGCCAAATACGACCAAGTCATTTCTCGGCGCTTTAAAGTCCCAGTGAAATGTAAAACACTTCTTTGCAAAACACGATGGGGAAAGTTGTGGTTCTACTTGTAAGGTTCCTCCGACTCTGCCCCTCCACTGTTGTCGCATAACAAAGTTATTTGAATTTTGAATCTCCAGCTGACGAAGTCGGGGGAATCCTTCTTCGTGGGCCATTGTGGGCGGAGCCTATCTGTGACATCACAAGTTGTGCAGATCTGGATCTGTTGTGTTTATATCGGCTTGTTTCCTCTTAAATATCCAAGTTTTTACAGTGTTTTGAAGTTCTAGTCTGCATTTTATGAGCCTTGATGAAAGATTGAGGCTGGAAGAGACCAGAGAGGAGAAAAGGAGCACGGGCGGTGGGAGGCGCTAGCCGCTAGCTCGCGTGGCTAGCGGCTAGTAAACGATCCAGTAACACCTGGACTCATCTCCGGTGATTCCACAGTCTTCTAGCTCTTGGACGTGTTGGATCCAGGAAGCCGGTCGTCCTGCCAAAAGTCAGAACTCAAAGCCTCAAAGGTGAAAAGTGGCGGCTGCTGAGGCGAGGAGACGAGGACGAATGGAGGACGAAGCGTCTTCTGCTTCCTCAAACATGTTCCAGACGGGGTCACCGATGGCAGAACCACCTTCTGTGTCTTCTTCATCAATCACTGGGTTTGAAATGACCACGATGATGAAATCTGGTTCAATTCAGCCTCTTCGTGGTCAAAACTCTGATCCTCCATAATGTAAACACAACTTGGGCGTGTGCACAACTCGTGATGTCACTCTGTTATTGTCAGAAGCTCCGCCCAGCAGAGGAAATAGCGCCGTTTATCAGCTATTTTCTCTCAGATTGCCGTGTTTGAACATTTTACCCTTCAGCCAGTTAGCAGGAAAATGTCCCTAGAAGCGACAGCCAGGGTGTTTTGGAGGTGGAACCTTCATTTCACTAGGACTTTAACCCTTTCAGAGCACATCATGTCTGGTTGGAGAACAAAGTTTTTAAAACGTGGCTCGACATCACTGTTCACATTTTGCGAATCGTTTGTTTCCTCGTCTGGATTTGTGATTGTCCTCCTGCCGTTTCCCGGGTTATTCTGTCGCTCGTCTTCTTGTTTCTGGTTTTACTACGAGTTCATACCATCCAAACAATCTTTCTTTTAACCTGTTGAGAACGTTTTCCATTCATTTGGTCATTTTGTCATCAAATCCAATGAATTCCTCACCAGTCAAGGTCACTTGAATTTTTCATCCCTGTCAAAAGGCTTTTAATCACACTTCCTGTATGTGGAGGTGATTTCCTGCAGGAACACCGAATCTACATCTAATCTCTGTCTTCACATGACGACCCCGACGCTCCGTTTCAACATTCTGCTCGACATCACCACGTCTAATCAAACCAACGTTTCTCTCTTTATAAAATGACGATATCCTACATGTTTTGGGGGGAATTTGTCCTTTGGCAGAGAGAAAACCAGCCGTGGCCACCAGGAATGTTGTTAGTGAGGCGGGAAACTCAAGCAGTCAATCGCTGAGGAACCTCTGAACGCCGACCTGCCGCCCGCCCTGCTCCGCCTTGCTCCGTCTCCTGGTGAAGAAGTCGGCGCGCAGCAGGCGGTAGAAGTAAATGAGGATCATGACGTTCATCACCATCATGGAGGCCAGGAAGGGGGCGGCGTGGTCCAGCCAGGAGTAGTTGTGGACGATGTACCAGGTGAGGTAGAAATGGGTGGGCAGGCGGAACGTCACGTAGGTGAAGAGGTTGACCACCTTCACCACGTAGTAGGTGGAGGAGGCCTGGGCCTCCGCCAGCTTCAGCAGCAGGCGGAGGTGGAGGGTGACGCTGTTGACCTCCACCAGCAGCGCCACCACGGCGCCGCCCACGTACACCTGGGCGTAGAGCGAGTACAGGAAGCACCAGATCACCTGCACAGGACAGACGCACCGATCCTCAAACTCTGGAACTGAACAACCAGTCGGACTCAAACCACCACAGGCTACAGAAGTACAAGACATAGATTCTATAGAGAGAAGTACAAGACATAGATTCTATAGAGAGAAGTACAAGGCATAGACTCTATAGAGAGAAGTACAAGACATAGATTCTATAGAGAGAAGTACAAGACATAGATTCTATAGAGAGAAGTACAAGACATAGATTCTATAGAGAGAAGTACAAGGCATAGATTCTATAGAGAGAAGTACAAGACATAGATTCTATAGAGAGAAGTACAAGGCATAGACTCTATAGAGAGAAGTACAAGACATAGATTCTATAGAGAGAAGTACAAGACATAGATTCTATAGAGAGTGTCAGTAGAGTTTTGTGGCGATGATTGATGACATTAAAGTCTCTGAGTCTGTCAGCTCACGATGTCCTCGACACTTCCGCGAAAAAGTCCCAGATATTGGAGAAAACTGTCGCCAACAACCAACAACCACAACATGAGCCGTGTGTTCAGTTTGTTGCACCAGTGGCCCGTGATGGCCGACTCGTCAAGAACTGCCCTGGTGTACGATTCTGACGACAACCTCGTGGCAACTGAAGCGAACTGCCTGGAACGCTGGAACGAGCACTTCAGCCTCCTCCTGCAGGGCGGCGCCGCCTCGGCTGACCCCCGTATCGGCTGACCCCCGTATCGGCTGACCCCCGCATCGGCTGACCCCCGTATCGGCTGACCCCCGTATCGGCTGACCCCCGTATCGGCTGACCCCCGCCTGGTATTGCATTTATCTCAGGTTGTTGAGATAACCTGAGATAATTCTTCACAGTTTGATTTAGGCTGCGTCTCATTTCTCCCCCTCAGCCCTTCATCTTAGCCCTACCCCTCGTTCACGAGGGTCTGAGGGGTGTCCCACTTCACTACTGTATAGAGATGAAGGGCTGTTCACCCTCTAAACGGAGCATTTCCAGATGCACACTTTAAACAGAGGGGTAGGAGGACATGGCGCCGAAGGACTCACATTTCACATCTATACACTTCTAAAGTTCCATAAACCTGTTGTTTTATACTAGTAAGATTCACATCTATACACTTCTAAAGTTGTATAAACCTGTTGTGTTTTATACTAGTAAGATTCACATCTATACACTTCTAAAGTTCTATAAACCTGTTGTGTTTTATACTAGTAAGATTCACATCTATACACTTCTAAAGTTGTATAAACCTGTTGTGTTTTATACTAGTAAGATTCACATCTATACACTTCTAAAGTTCTATAAACCTGTTGTGTTTTATACTAGTAAGATTCACATCTATACACTTCTAAAGTTCTATAAACCTGTTGTTTTATACTAGTAAGATTCACATCTATACACTTCTAAAGTTGTATAAACCTGTTGTGTTTTATACTAGTAAGATTCACATCTATACACTTCTAAAGTTCCATAAACATCTATACACTTCTAAAGTTCCATAAACCTGTTGTTTTATACTAGTAAGATTCACATCTATACACTTCTAAAGTTCTATAAACCTGTTGTGTTTTATACTAGTAAGATTCACATCTATACACTTCTAAAGTTCTATAAACCTGTTGTGTTTTATACTAGTAAGATTCACATCTATACACTTCTAAAGTTCTATAAACCTGTTGTGTTTTATACTAGTAAGATTCACATCTATACACTTCTAAAGTTCTATAAACCTGTTGTGTTTTATACTAGTAAGATTCACATCTATACACTTCTAAAGTTCTATAAACCTGTTGTGTTTTATACTAGTAAGATTCACATCTATACACTTCTAAAGTCCTATAAACCTGTTGTTTTATACTAGTAAGATTCACATCTATACACTTCTAAAGTTCCATAAACCTGTTGTGTTTTACACTAGTAAGATTCACATCTATACACTTCTAAAGTTATATAAACCTGTTGTTTTATACTAGTAAGATTCACATCTATACACTTCTAAAGTTCTATAAACCTGTTGTGTTTTATACTAGTAAGATTCACATCTATACACTTCTAAAGTTCTATAAACCTGTTGTGTTTTATACTAGTAAGATTCACATCTATACACTTCTAAAGTCCTATAAACCTGTTGTTTTATACTAGTAAGATTCACATCTATACACTTCTAAAGTTCCATAAACCTGTTGTGTTTTACACTAGTAAGATTCACATCTATACACTTCTAAAGTTATATAAACCTGTTGTGTTTTACACTAGTAAGATTCACATCTATACACTTCTAAAGTTATATAAACCTGTTGTGTTTTATACTAGTAAGATTCACATCTATACACTTCTAAAGTTATATAAACCTGTTGTTTTATACTAGTAAGATTCACATCTATACACTTCTAAAGTTCTATAAACCTGTTGTGTTTTATACTAGTAAGATTCACATCTATACACTTCTAAAGTTATATAAACCTGTTGTGTTTTATACTAGTAAGATTCACATCTATACACTTCTAAAGTTCTATAAACCTGTTGTGTTTTACACTAGTAAGATTCACATCTATACACTTCTAAAGTTCTATAAACCTGTTGTGTTTTATACTAGTAAGATTCACATCTATACACTTCTAAAGTTCTATAAACCTGTTGTGTTTTATACTAGTAAGATTCACATCTATACACTTCTAAAGTTCTATAAACCTGTTGTGTTTTATACTAGTAAGATTCACATCTATACACTTCTAAAGTTCCATAAACCTGTTGTGTTTTACACTAGTAAGATTCACATCTATACACTTCTAAAGTTCTATAAACCTGTTGTGTTTTATACTAGTAAGATTCACATCTATACACTTCTAAAGTTCTATAAACCTGTTGTGTTTTATACTAGTAAGATTCACATCTATACACTTCTAAAGTTCTATAAACCTGTTGTGTTTTATACTAGTAAGATTCACATCTATACACTTCTAAAGTTCTATAAACCTGTTGTTTTATACTAGTAAGATTCACATCTATACACTTCTAAAGTTATATAAACCTGTTGTGTTTTATACTAGTAAGATTCACATCTATACACTTCTAAAGTTCTATAAACCTGTTGTGTTTTACACTAGTAAGATTCACATCTATACACTTCTAAAGTTCTATAAACCTGTTGTGTTTTATACTAGTAAGATTCACATCTATACACTTCTAAAGTTATATAAACCTGTTGTGTTTTATACTAGTAAGATTCACATCTATACACTTCTAAAGTTCTATAAACCTGTTGTGTTTTACACTAGTAAGATTCACATCTATACACTTCTAAAGTTCTATAAACCTGTTGTGTTTTATACTAGTAAGATTCACATCTATACACTTCTAAAGTTATATAAACCTGTTGTGTTTTATACTAGTAAGATTCACATCTATACACTTCTAAAGTTCTATAAACCTGTTGTGTTTTACACTAGTAAGATTCACATCTATACACTTCTAAAGTTCTATAAACCTGTTGTATTTTACACTAGTAAGATTCACATCTATACACTTCTAAAGTTATATAAACCTGTTGTGTTTTATACTAGTAAGATTCACATCTATACACTTCTAAAGTTCTATAAACCTGTTGTGTTTTACACTAGTAAGATTCACATCTATACACTTCTAAAGTTCTATAAACCTGTTGTGTTTTATACTAGTAAGATTCACATCTATACACTTCTAAAGTTCTATAAACCTGTTGTGTTTTATACTAGTAAGATTCACATCTATACACTTCTAAAGTTCTATAAACCTGTTGTGTTTTATACTAGTAAGATTCACATCTATACACTTCTAAAGTTCTATAAACCTGTTGTGTTTTATACTAGTAAGATTCACATCTATACACTTCTAAAGTTCTATAAACCTGTTGTATTTTACACTAGTAAGATTCACATCTATACACTTCTAAAGTTATATAAACCTGTTGTGTTTTACACTAGTAAGATTCACATCTATACACTTCTAAAGTTCTATAAACCTGTTGTGTTTTATACTAGTAAGATTCACATCTATACACTTCTAAAGTTCTATAAACCTGTTGTTTTATACTAGTAAGATTCACATCTATACACTTCTAAAGTTATATAAACCTGTTGTGTTTTATACTAGTAAGATTCACATCTATACACTTCTAAAGTTCTATAAACCTGTTGTGTTTTACACTAGTAAGATTCACATCTATACACTTCTAAAGTTCTATAAACCTGTTGTGTTTTACACTAGTAAGATTCACATCTATACACTTCTAAAGTTCTATAAACCTGTTGTGTTTTATACTAGTAAGATTCACATCTATACACTTCTAAAGTTATATAAACCTGTTGTGTTTTATACTAGTAAGATTCACATCTATACACTTCTAAAGTTCTATAAACCTGTTGTGTTTTACACTAGTAAGATTCACATCTATACACTTCTAAAGTTCTATAAACCTGTTGTGTTTTACACTAGTAAGATTCACATCTATACACTTCTAAAGTTATATAAACCTGTTGTGTTTTATACTAGTAAGATTCACATCTATACACTTCTAAAGTTCTATAAACCTGTTGTGTTTTACACTAGTAAGATTCACATCTATACACTTCTAAAGTTCTATAAACCTGTTGTGTTTTATACTAGTAAGATTCACATCTATACACTTCTAAAGTTCTATAAACCTGTTGTGTTTTATACTAGTAAGATTCACATCTATACACTTCTAAAGTTCTATAAACCTGTTGTGTTTTATACTAGTAAGATTCACATCTATACACTTCTAAAGTTCTATAAACCTGTTGTTTTATACTAGTAAGATTCACATCTATACACTTCTAAAGTTATATAAACCTGTTGTGTTTTATACTAGTAAGATTCACATCTATACACTTCTAAAGTTCTATAAACCTGTTGTGTTTTACACTAGTAAGATTCACATCTATACACTTCTAAAGTTCTATAAACCTGTTGTGTTTTACACTAGTAAGATTCACATCTATACACTTCTAAAGTTCCATAAACCTGTTGTGTTTTATACTAGTAAGATTCACATCTATACACTTCTAAAGTTGGAGTTGTTTCCTTGCGAGCAGCAGCTGCTTAAGATCAGGGAACTAATTAGTTTCAGTTGTTTCCTTACTAGCAGCAGCTGCTTAAGATCAGGGAACTAATTAGTTTCAGTTGTTTCCTTACTAGCAGCAGCTGCTTAAGATCAGGGAACTAATTAGTTTCAGTTGTTTCCTTACTAGCAGCAGCTGCTTAAGATCAGGGAACTAATTAGTTGGAGTTGTTTCCTTGCGAGCAGCAGCTGCTTAAGATCAGGGAACTAATTAGTTTCAGTTGTTTCCTTGCGAGCAGCTGCTGCTTAAGATCAGGGAACTAATTAGTTGGAGTTGAATGGTGTTGGGGAACACAGAGTTTTACCGAGAGCCGGAGGAACAAAGAAACCTGGTAATTTCTGTTTGGTTATTTTCCTTTATCCTTTTTTGTTACAATAAACGGGAACCTCACCCAAAGAGACAACCTGTAAAACTTTTTTATTTTTCTCTGCAGTCGAGTCAAGCGCCTTCCCAACCAACATTTCACGTGATGAGTACGTTTTTGTTTTTGGATAGTCACAACACCTTTGAATCGACACCGGTTCCACTGAAGCTACAAACGCTGCGTCACGTCCTCGGGCCTCGCGTTTGGAAAATGAACAACTGAAAGCTTGGACACGCGACTCTCGGTCAACATTTTGGCGTTGCATTAGATCGCCACGCCAAGAACAAGCCTGCGGTTCTTGGGGCCGAGGTGAAAGACGTCTTACCAGCGCGTGGTGGAGGAGGAACTCCCAGGAGCCTCCAGCGTGTCCCGACAGGACAATGTCACAGACGTCCTGTACGAAGTAGCCTGGGAGGACAAAGACACGCTGGACATCACGTGTTGTTCACACACACACATCAACTATGCAACAGTGTACGTGCTGTTAGAAGGGAATGTTGACCACGCAACAAATCACCTCGCTGATAAAATGGGAAATAAAATGTCAATCTGATCAGTTTTACACAATCAAGGTGAATTATTTATTTTAAGGCGAGGAAATTGTATTTCAATAGCAGCATTCAGACACACTGGCCTTTACAAGGAAATACATTGAAGCAAGGCAAATATTATTATTAATCTTTAGCTATTAAGTTCATTAAAAAGATTAAATCAAAGTGATTAAAGAGGAGGAAATAAAGGAAGAGCTTTGTGAAGTTAAAGGGAATTTAATGAGTAAAATCTTGTGTTTAAAGTGTTTAAAGTCCAGATTTAAAAGAAGTGAGTGTCAACAGGCTGCAGGTGTTTGATTTAACATCCTGAGTGACCTGGAGTCACGATGACCTCTGACCTTTAACCTTTATTCTTTTGTGGGCCACAAACGATGAGCTCAGTTGTAAAAAGTTGTGACTCATTCATTTCATTCGTGCGTTTCCTCGGCCGGTAAAAGAGGGCGTGGCCATTGACTGACACTGATATACAGAGCCGTGTGTCGTCTAGAATTTCGATCAGAGACGTTGTGAAGTTCCTGATCTGAGCCAGTGGGAGCATGAAGATGTCAAATAAGAGGGTCCAAGGATGGGGCCTTGAGGAACCCCACAGGTCATTCCCTCACATTCTAGTACAGGCTGTTTGTGGGAAACGTCGCCATCAGTGTGAAACAACTTAATTGTTTGAATTAGTTTAAGACATTCCGGCTGTGTCGCAGTTTTTTTTATATTTTCAAAATCTTTTAAAGGGGTCATATTACGCAAAATTGACTTTCTGAAGGTTTTCCAACAGTAAAATGCATCGCATTACGTGGGAAGTACTTTCTCCTCTTCCCCTTGATGTGTGTGGGCGGAGCCAGTCCAGCTCACACGGAGGTCGTCAAGGTGTGTTTGCAGTCGTCAGGGCAGATCTCTACAGACTCATGTCGTCATAGCAACACAAAGATGCACAGCAGAGCTCAAACTAAACAGCAAATCCTGGAAGGATTAGCTTTTGTGTCGTCATGGCCACTGAGAGGAGCCGCCGCCCACTCGCTCCCAGGGCGGGGGGGGGCGGGGGGGGTCTGGTGGTTCCTCCAGTCTCCAGGGCCAAACCAGTCGGGGAGGTTTAGGTTTAACTTGCATATGAATGGAAACGTGGTCATGAATCACCACCAAGCCTGCATTTCTCTCTGACGTGTCAAAGCACACCTGCAAAGACTCATTGAAAACGTATTGACTCGTCCACTTTGGAATGACCTGCCACAGCTTATCCAAACACTGACTTCTTTTAAATCTCCTCTAAAAAACAGTTTCTATTGACTTTTAATTGAAGCTTCCCTTTTGTTTTTACTGATTTTTTATTCCATTGATCTATTTTTAAGAAAACAATGCCCCTTTTATTTTATACGCTCTCTTTCTAGCCACTGAGGCTTTTAGGTATTTTACCACCAGTAATAATTTCCATCCATTTGTGCAAAAACTGTTATGAAAAGTGCTCTAGAAATAAAGTTATTATTATTATTATTATTATTATTATTACTATTATTATCATTATTATTACTATTATTATTATTATTAGTACTATTATTATTATTATTATTACTATTATTATTACTATTATTATCATTATTATTACTATTATTATTATTAGTAGTACTATTATCATTATTATTACTATTATTACTATTATTATCATTTATATTATTATTATTATTATTATCATCATCATCATCATCATCATCATCATCATCATCATCATCGTTGTTGTTATTCTGAAACACAAACAAAGTGATGCAGTGTTGGTTGGTGCTGGCGGTAATTATTATTATTATAATTATTATTATTATTATTATTATTAATAAAGTGAAGCAGTGTGTTGGTGCTGGTGGTTATTATTATTATTATTATTATTAAAGTGAAGCAGTGTGTTGGTGCTGGCGGTTATTATTATTATTATTATTATTATTAAAGTGAAGCAGTGTGTTGGTGCTGGCGGTTATTATTATTATTATTATTATTATTAAAGTGAAGCAGTGTGTTGGTGCTGGCGGTTATTATTATTATTATTATTATTATTATTATTATTATTATTAATCAAGTGAAGCAGTGTGTTGGTGCTGGCGGTTATTATTATTATTATTATTATTATTATTATTACAGTGAAGCAGTGTGCGGTTATTATTATTCTTATTATTCTCATAGTGTGTTGGTGGGTGCTGGCGGTGCGTTCACTGACCGGAGGAGATGCAGACCAGCAGGTAGGCGGCGGGGGTGTGATAGGAGTGGAGGCTGGTGAGGAGCTGAGGCCACACCAACACACTGCAGAGGGAAACATGCTGTCACTCACACATTCTTGTTCTATTGAACCACACATGTTCAAGTCCATTTGTACTGGAGAAGGAAAAGAAGAAGTTTCTCCTGATGTCCTGCTTTGCGCTGGAAGCGCTCAGCGACACGCCTCAGAAAACAAAGTGCGTCGCCTCCTTCTATAAACAAACCCAAGAATGTATAGAAACGGTCTGAGGCTCCGATGTGACGTATGGAGGTTAGGGTTAGTCTCAGACTCTCCACACTTCTGTAACACAACTTGTTTCAAGACGTGGATGTTTAGTTCGTTTTTTGATCATTTGATCCTAAAAGATCTTGTTTATTATTTTTTTAATTTGTTTATTTGAGCAGTACACATTCTGCTCAAAATGAGTGGGCTGAAGCAAGAAGCCCCACATTCAGTGCAATAAAAAGTACATTTTACTGGTATAGAAAGAACAAAACATCAACAAAACACCAACAACAGTGAACTTGTTACATTACAAATGACTTTATCAACACGGACCAAACTTACAACACACACACACGCACGCACGCACACACGCACGCACGCACGCACACACACACACACACGTAAGTTCATCCAACATCTTCAATGCATTTCTTCTTCTCTGTATGTTTCAAACGTCTTTTGTTTGTATTTATATTTGAACAGGTTGATGTTTGGACGTCGTTTCAACTCCGTCTCCAGTTTGTTCCACGATCGTTCACCTTTAACTGTCGGGATGAAGCTTTTCAGGGTTCTACTATGTTTCTGGGTCCTAAAGTTTCATTCCTCACGTATTTCATGACGACCAGTACGATCTGGAACCTTCTTATGTATTTGTCTTGGTAACAATCTGTAACTTGCTTTATAGAACATCTGTACTGCTTGGAAGTCAATGATGTCACAAAGCTTCATGAGCTTTGATTTAAAAAAAGAGTTTGTGTGGTCCAGAAACCCAACTTTATGAATTAATCGAATAGCTCTTTTTTGTAACATTACTATTGGTTTTACTGTGTTTTTATAAGTACTACCCCAAACCACAGTACAATGATATAAATAGGGCAAAATCAGAGAGCAGTATAAGGCGTGTAGAGCTTTGATATTTAAAATGTGCTTTGCTTTTGCTATTATTGCAATGTTTCTTGAAATTTCCGTAGATATATATTTAATGTGAGATTTCCCAGTAATTCTATCATCAATAATAACTCCAAGGAATTTGATTCCATGCGCCCGCTCTATAACACCCTCGATCTGAATCGCTTCCCGCGAATTGGAATTACAGTTTGCTTTTACTCAGATTTAAAGTTAATTGGTCTTGTTTGAACCGCTTGTTGACACTCTTTGAGTTCGAAGTGAACAATTTGACACGGTCGTTTTAAATCGTCTCCTGACGCAAAAATATTTGTATCGTCTGCAAACAAGATGAATCTAAGAATTTTTAGAAGTTTTTACAAATGTCGTTATATGTGCACGTTTAACAATTGTGGGCCCAGAATAGAACCTTGAGGTGATTCACACACACTCTGTAGCCAACTCGACTGATAATCACCGATTTTCACACGTTGTTTTCTATGTTTTAAGGAACCGGCGACCCACTGTAGAGCGAGATCAGTTCAAACGAAGCAGAGGTCTCAGGGTGGAGTGACGACGTCCTGTGATTCCTGGTTTCCTCTTTAGACGTCGACAATAAACGAACCATGAACTTGTCCAGTCAAATAACTGGGCCGTCTGCTGGAGAGCTGAGATCGACTGAGAGGAAAACCCCCCAGGGGGCCCTCTTCGCCCAGCAGGTTCTTCCAGTCGTCAACATGTGGAGCGTCGCCTCGCCGCCGGACGCCAGGAAAGAGAACGGCGTTTCTCTACAAGCTGACATTTTCCACCCCACTTAAAAAAATGCCATTCAACCCCCCCCCCCCCCCCCCTCCCCCCCCGTCTCCCTGTCTGAGCCTGCCCTTCTTCTGCTGACGGCCACACACTGTCACTGCCCCCTCCCCCCCCCCCCTCCCCTATATAACACTGTGAATGGACAATGGTGTCCCAGTGTTGTCAGACACACGTGAGGTCAGCGGAGGCGGAGCCTCACCGGCCAGCATGAAAAGAAAAAATAAATAAAAATGTACATAAAATAAATATTAATATTTTCCACCGATTTGTGTTAAAGAAGCATTTTCAGTGTGACGCGACTGTTATGAACTTAGAATGTGACCATGTGAGTATAAGTGGATGAAATCCTAGGTGGGGGGGCGGGGCCTAATGTCATGTGATCAATACAACCTGGTCACATGACCTTTCTGCTCCTCAGCATATCAACAACATGAACTTTACTCTGATATCGTCCTCCAGCAGGACTTTAATGTGTCTGTTGATCGCCACAATAAAGGGAGGCAGGCAGTACCCTGCCTCACCTCAAGGGGGCGCACCCTTTTTTCTTTTCTTTTTTTTAAAGATAGGAGTAAGAAGAGAAAAAAATCAAGTATGTTCTAACTAAACTTTTGGCCTAAAATGAGCTTTTCTTATCATTTGACACACAAACGTTATCAAAACTGATCAAAGCTTCACCAGTCGATGCTGTTGGACACAAGGGGGGGGGGGGGAGGGGGGGGGGACTCACCAGGTCACGGCCCAGGTCCCAGTCAGCACCGAGTGCACCAGGGACAGGCTGAGGTTCCTCCACCTCCAGTGGCGGAACGCGTCCTGCCGCACCACCTTGGGCACGGGCAGCTCCTGCTGCGCCCGGGAGAGCAGCCTGAAGAGCAGGGCGCACAGCAGCAGCGAGGGGCCCGGGTGGCCCTTCAGGGTGTCAGCCAGGGCCTCCATCATCACCTCCTCCCTCCTCCACCCTCTGGGATCCTCCAGCAAAGAAGAAGAGTGGTTTTCTTTCAGGGTCCCTCCGGAGCTGGAGCCTCACGTCCCGCTTTGTTGTTATTTTGATTTATTTGTTTCCACGCGTCCAGTAGAGGAGGACTGGAAGGGGGGGGGAGGGGGGGGGTCCCGTCAGAGCGCAGTCCTGAGGCGGTTTGCGCTCCTCAGCCCGTCCGTCTGCGCGGACTGGAGGCGGAGTGGCGGCTGCACGGGGGGGGGGGGGGGCGTGCCCTCCAACCACGGCAACAAGGCAGTGACGCTCCGTCGGGAGGGAGAGACAGAGAGAGAGAGAGAGAGAGAGAGGGGGGGGGGATATAGTCGTTGTTGTGTTTTTTCACTTGTGTTATTTTTTTAATTTATTGTGTTTTTTCATTTGTTGTTGTGTTTTTTCATTTGTGTTATTTTTTTAATTTATTGTGTTTTTTCATTTGTTGTTGTGTTTTTTCATTTGTGTTATTTTTTTAATTTATTGTGTTTTTTCATTTGTTGTTGTGTTTTTTCACTTGTGTTATTTTTTTAATTTATTGTGTTTTTTCATTTTTTGTTGTGTTTTTTTCATTTGTGTTATTTTTTTAATTTATTGTGTTTTTTCATTTGTTGTTGTGTTTTTTCATTTGTGTTATTTTTTTAATTTATTGTGTTTTTTCATTTGTTGTTGTGTTTTTTTCATTTGTGTTATTTTTTTATTTATTGTGTTTTTTCATTTGTTGTGTTTTTTTCATTGTGTTATTTTTTTAATTTATTGTGTTTTTTCATTTGTTGTTGTGTTTTTTCATTTGTGTTATTTTTTTAATTTATTGTTTTTTTTCATTTGTTGTTGTGTTTTTTCATTTGTGTTATTTTTTTTATTTATTGTGTTTTTTCATTTGTTGTGTTTTTTCATTTGTGTTTTTTTTTTTCACTTGTGTTATTTTTTTTAATTTATTGTGTTTTTTCATTTGTTGTGTTTTTTCATTTGTGTTTTTTTTCACTTGTGTTATTTTTTTTTAATTTATTGTGTTTTTTCATTTGTTGTGTTTTTTCATTTGTGTTTTTTTCATTTGTGTTTTACAAAACGAATATAAAGACATTATTAATATGTTCCAGTGATGTGTTGATACGAGTATGAGGGTCACTGAAGAAACAGGCTAAAAAAATTAATAAATCTTCATGTGCCTCAGAACAAAGTAGAAAATCAAAGACGAGATTTTTTATTTTAATTTTTTCACGGAGTGACGTCAGTCCATCCCTCATCATTTACCTGTGGATGTGAAATCACACGAAATCACTTAATTCTGACTACATAGCGTCTCCTCCTGCTTATGGACGTGTGATTTTACACAAGATTTCTTTGATTGATTATAAAACATCTAAAAAGCACGAAGACTCTGCATTATGTAACGTGATTGTAGGAGCCATTCTTTTTTGTTGTGCATGTGTTTTACCTTTAACAACAAGGGGTAGTGTTGTTCCAGTTGTTTCCTTGCTAGCAGCAGCTGCTTAAGATCAGGGAACTAATTAGTTTCAGTTGTTTCCTTACTAGCAGCAGCTGCTTAAGATCAGGGAACTAATTAGTTTCAGTTGTTTCCTTGTTAGCAGCAGCTGCTTAAGATCAGGGAACTAATTAGTTTCAGTTGTTTCCTTGGTAGCAGAAGCTGCTTAAGATCAGGGAACTAATTAGTTGGAGTTGTTTCCTTGGTAGCAGCAGCTGCTTAAGATCAGGGAACAAATTAGGTTCAGTTGTTTCCTTACTAGCAGCAGCTGCTTAAGATCAGGGAACTAATTAGTTGGAGTTGTTTCCTTGCGAGCAGCAGCTGCTTAAGATCAGGGAACTAATTAGTTTCAGTTGTTTCCTTGCGAGCAGCAGCTGCTTAAGATCAGGGAACTAATTAGTTTCAGTTGTTTCCTTACTAGCAGCAGCTGCTTAAGATCAGGGAACTAATTAGTTGGAGTTGTTTCCTTGCGAGCAGCAGCTGCTTAAGATCAGGGAACTAATTAGTTGGAGTTGTTTCCTTGCGAGCAGCAGCTGCTTAAGATCAGGGAACTAATTAGTTGGAGTTGTTTCCTTGCGAGCAGCAGCTGCTTAAGATCAGGGAACTAATTAGTTGGAGTTGTTTCCTTGCGAGCAGCAGCTGCTTAAGATCAGGGAACTAATTAGTTGGAGTTGTTTCCTTGCGAGCAGCAGCTGCTTAAGATCAGGGAACTAATTAGTTTCAGTTGTTTCCTTGGTAGCAGCAGCTGCTTAAGATCAGGGAACTAATTAGTTGGAGTTGTTTCCTTGCGAGCAGCAGCTGCTTAAGATCAGGGAACTAATTAGTTGGAGTTGTTTCCTTGCGAGCAGCAGCTGCTTAAGATCAGGGAACTAATTAGTTTCAGTTGTTTCCTTGGTAGCAGCAGCTGCTTAAGATCAGGGAACTAATTAGTTGGAGTTGTTTCCTTGCGAGCAGCAGCTGCTTAAGATCAGGGAACTAATTAGTTTCAGTTGTTTCCTTACTAGCAGCAGCTGCTTAAGATCAGGGAACTAATTAGTTTCAGTTGTTTCCTTACTAGCAGCAGCTGCTTAAGATCAGGGAACTAATTAGTTGGAGTTGTTTCCTTGCGAGCAGCAGCTGCTTAAGATCAGGGAACTAATTAGTTTCAGTTGTTTCCTTGGTAGCAGCAGCTGCTTAAGATCAGGGAACTAATTAGTTGGAGTTGTTTCCTTGCGAGCAGCAGCTGCTTAAGATCAGGGAACTAATTAGTTTCAGTTGTTTCCTTAGTAGCAGCAGCTGCTTAAGATCAGGGAACTAATTAGTTTCAGTTGTTTCCTTACTAGCAGCAGCTGCTTAAGATCAGGGAACTAATTAGTTTCAGTTGTTTCCTTACTAGCAGCAGCTGCTTAAGATCAGGGAACTAATTAGTTGGAGTTGTTTCCTTGCGAGCAGCAGCTGCTTAAGATCAGGGAACTAATTAGTTTCAGTTGTTTCCTTGGTAGCAGCAGCTGCTTAAGATCAGGGAACTAATTAGTTGGAGTTGAATGGTGTTGGGGAACACAGAGTTTTACCGAGAGCCGGAGGAACAAAGAAACCTGGTAATTTCTGTTTGGTTATTTTCTTTTATCCTTTTTTGTTACAATAAACGGGAACCTCACCCAAAGAGACAACCTGTAAAACTTCTTTATTTTTCTCTGCAGTCGAGTCAAGCGCCTTCCCAACCAACATTTCACGTGACGAGTACGTTTTTGTTTTTGGATAGTCACTACAGTTATTAATAAACTCCTGTTGTTGGGAAAATGAATGGAGAAATAAGAAGCTCTCCTTCGACTGTTTAAAAATGAGTGCATACGCTATTTAAATGCTGTTTCCAAAATAATATACAAAGATATGTCTCTTTCGCCTTTGAATTAATTTCAGTGTAAAAGCCCAGATTAATGTGTGTGTTGTCTTTGTGTTTGATGTGTGCTGAGCCCCCACTACAGTTTGTAAATGTTCAATTAAATAATAATTAAAATATAAACTCCCCCAGCTTCCATTGATCCACGTTGAAACAAACATCCCGTCCTGAATCTGACCAAAGCAAAAATCCCTTTGATCTCCTTTTCAAAGTCCTGAAAGGGTTTGGATTGATGGACTTTGAATATAAAGTTTGATAAATAACAGAAATGTTCACTCTCTAGCTCTATTCTTTAATTAGTTTACAGTTAATAGGAATTGCTTGGACCCTCATCCTTCTGCAACAGTTTTAGCTGTTTGGTCCTAATTTATTTTTTTATTAATTTTTTTATACAAACGACTCCTGCCTCTGTTTTATTTGTGTTTTACACTGACTGAGTAAAAGACCAGAAACCACAGTGACTCAAAACACATTGCTTATATATTTATATATTTATGTTTACAAATGTTCTCCGACTAAAGTAATGTTCCACTACTTCCAGGTTCCACCTCCGTGGGGTTCCACCTCCGTGGGGTTTGACCTGGTGCAGATTAAGGAGTCATTTCATTTTTTTCTTTATCTCTTCTCACATTTCTTCAAGAAGCAAGTTAAAAAATCTCAGATTCAGGTTTCCATCATACTTTTAACTTTATTAACACCCAAAACAGCAACGTGCCGAATACTGATTTGATTATATTTTATAAACCAATTAAACATTCTGATGATATTTCCATGTTTATAGAATTATTTACTTCAAAGCAAATTTCCCCGCTGCTTTAAACAGCAACCCCCCCCCCCCCAAAAAAAAACAAAAAAACAAAACTGGAGCTGCATTAAAGATGCGTTATGAAGAAATAAATCAAAGTCTGTTTTTGGCCATTGGGTGGCAGTAATGAGTCGCGTACATGTCTTTTTAGTGTTTAACCATTCAGAACCATCAACTCTGCAGCCTCCATGTGTTTACTAGTAAAACTACCATTTCCTTTCCCAGTTTACTGATAAAAGTTTTTAACAGTATTTGTTTTGGGTTTTTAAATCACACACACTTTATATTTTAATATGAGTTATGGATATTTTACTATTAACAACCCATCTTTTACTTTCATTAGTTGAAGTCTTTGCTCTGTTTTTGATTGTCTAGTAAGGTAAACATGGTGTTTTTCAATTTGTTGTTGTTTAGTGATTTGTTGTTGTGGTTTTCACTTCAGGGCCACCGTAGGTTTGGAATCGAGGCGACTGTGCAGGAAAAGCCATGACAGTTGATGCCATTTAGATTTCAGAGCTTCGTGTTGTTGTTTTTTTCAGCTCAATATTCTGATGCAGGAAGAATCTGTCCCCACAAACACGCCAACCCAGAATGTCTGAGTCCGTCCAGACCAGCTGAGGTCCAGGTCGACCAACGTCAATTCCTGAAACCACCACCAGGGGGTAGTATTGTGCACTTCTTCTTTGTTTTCCCACTTCATCTGGACAGGAGTTCATCCAAACACACACACAGGATATTTCTGCATGTTATTGACTGTAAAAGAAAATTAATATCTTGTTTTTTGTTGTTTTTTTTCTACACAAATATGTTGAATGGAGGGTATTTTGCTCTGCGATGGGAGCTCAAATCAAGAGGAACGTCCTTAAATGAGATGAGTGAAGTAGTAGGAACAATACTTTCTATATATTTATAATTTAATTTGCTTTATACCTTCCTGTATGCATTACAAACTTTACAGGTTCTTGCTGTGTTTAGAAGATTTCCCCCTACAAACACTGTCATCTTGTCATTTTTGATTTCAGAACCAATGACTTCCTCACCACACAAGGTCATTTTTTATTTATTTTTTTGCTGTCAAGAAGAAGCTTTTTAATCACAAGTTTGACTTCAACAAGCGTATTCCTGGTTCGGAGGATCATGTGTTGGTTCCCCCAGCCTCACGGTCGCATGTCTTCAGGGTTCCTTCCAGTACGTGGAGGTGATTTCCTGCAGGAACCTTCTCCTACACCAAAACACCGAATCTACATCTAATCTCTGTCTTCACCTGACGACCCCGACGCTCCGTTTCAACATTCTGCTCGACATCACCACGTCTAATCAAACCAACGTTTCTCTCTTTATAAAATGACGATATCCTGCATGTTTTGGGGGGAATTTGTCCTTTGGCAGAGAGAAAACCAGCCGTGGCCACCAGGAATGTTGTTAGTGAGGCGGGAAACTCAAGCAGTCAATCGCTGAGGAACCTCTGAACGCCGACCTGCCGCCCGCCCTGCTCCGCCTTGCTCCGTCTCCTGGTGAAGAAGTCGGCGCGCAGCAGGCGGTAGAAGTAAATGAGGATCATGACGTTCATCACCATCATGGAGGCCAGGAAGGGGGCGGCGTGGTCCAGCCAGGAGTAGTTGTGGACGATGTACCAGGTGAGGTAGAACTGGGTGGGCAGGCGGAACGTCACGTAGGTGAAGAGGTTGACCACCTTCACCACGTAGTAGGTGGAGGAGGCCTGGGCCTCCGCCAGCTTCAGCAGCAGGCGGAGGTGGAGGGTGACGCTGTTGACCTCCACCAGCAGCACCACCACGGCGCCGGCCACGTACACATGGGTGTAGAGCGTATACAGGAAGCACCAGATCACCTGCACAGGACACACATAGATTCTATAGAGCACAAGACGTAGATTCTATAGAGTACAAGACGTAGATTCTATAGAGCACAAGACGTAGATTCTATAGAGCACAAGACGTAGATTCTATAGAGTACAAGACATAGATTCTATAGAGAGAAGTACAAGACGTAGATTCTATAGAGTACAAGACATAGATTCTATAGAGTACAGCACATAAATTCTAGAGAGAGAAGTACAAGACGTAGATTCTATAGAGCACAAGACATAGATTCTATAGAGAGAAGTACAAGACGTAGATTCTATAGAGTACAAGACATAGATTCTATAGAGAGAAGTACAAGACGTAGATTCTATAGAGTACAAGACATAGATTCTATAGAGTACAGCACATAAATTCTAGAGAGAGAAGTACAAGACGTAGATTCTATAGAGCACAAGACATAGATTCTATAGAGAGAAGTACAAGACGTAGATTCTATAGAGTACAAGACATAGATTCTAGAGAGAGAAGTACAAGACGTAGATTCTATAGAGCACAAGACATAGATTCTATAGAGAAAAGTACAAGACGTAGATTCTATAGAGTACAAGACATAGATTCTAGAGAGAGAAGTACAAGACGTAGATTCTATAGAGCACAAGACATAGATTCTATAGAGAGAAGTACAAGACGTAGATTCTATAGAGTACAAGACATAGATTCTAGAGAGAGAAGTACAAGACGTAGATTCTATAGAGCACAAGACATAGATTCTATAGAGAGAAGTACAAGACGTAGATTCTATAGAGTACAAGACATAGATTCTAGAGAGAGAAGTACAAGACGTAGATTCTATAGAGTACAAGACATAGATTCTATAGAGTACAACACATAGATTCTATAGAGTACAAGACATAGATTCTATAGAGTACAACACATAGATTCTATAGAGTACAAGACATAGATTCTATAGAGTACAAGACATAGATTCTATAGAGAGAAGTATAAGACATAGATTCTATGGAGTACAAAATGTAGATTCTATAGAGTACAAGACATAGATTCTATAGAGAGAAGTACAAGACGTAGATTCTATAGAGTACAAGACATAGATTCTATAGAGAAAAGTACAAGACATAGATTCTATAGAGTACAAGACATAGATTCTATAGAGTACAAGACATAGATTCTATAGAGTACAACACATAGATTCTATAGAGTACAAGATGTAGATTCTATAGAGTACAAGATGTAGATTCTATAGAGTACAAGACGTAGATTCTATAGAGAGAAGTACAAGACGTAGATTCTATAGAGTACAAGACATAGATTCTATAGAGAGAAGTACAAGACGTAGATTCTATAGAGTATAAGACATAGATTCTAGAGAGAGAAGTACAAGACGTAGATTCTATAGAGTACAAGACATAGATTCTAGAGAGAGAAGTCCAAGACGTAGATTCTATAGAGTACAAGGCATAGATTCTATAGAGAGAAGTACAAGACGTAGATTCTATAGAGCACAAGACATAGATTCTATGGAGTACAAAATGTAGATTCTATAGAGTACAAGACATAGATTCTAGAGAGAGAAGTACAAGACGTAGATTCTATAGAGTACAAGACATAGATTCTATAGAGAGAAGTACAAGATGTAGATTCTATAGAGTACAAGACATAGATTCTATAGAGTACAACACATAGATTCTATAGAGTACAACACATAGATTCTATAGAGTACAAGACGTAGATTCTATAGAGTACAAGACGTAGATTCTATAGAGCACAAGACATAGATTCTATGGAGTACAACACATAGATTCTATAGAGTACAAAATGTAGATTCTATAGAGTACAAGACATAGATTCTAGAGAGAGAAGTACAAGACGTAGATTCTATAGAGTACAAGACATAGATTCTAGAGAGAGAAGTACAAGACGTAGATTCTATAGAGTACAAGACATAGATTCTAGAGAGAGAAGTACAAGACGTAGATTCTATAGAGTACAAGACATAGATTCTAGAGAGAGAAGTACAAGACGTAGATTCTATAGAGTACAAGACATAGATTCTAGAGAGAGAAGTACAAGACGTAGATTCTATAGAGTACAAGACATAGATTCTAGAGAGAGAAGTACAAGACGTAGATTCTATAGAGTACAAGACAGACTCAATAGAGAGAAGTACAGAACATAGATTCTATAGAGAGAAGTACTGAACATAGATTCTATAGAGAGAAGTACAGAACATAGACTCTATAGAGAGAAGTACAGAACATAGACTCTATAGAGAGAAGTACAGAACATAGACTCTATGGCGAGAAGTACAGAACATAGATTCTATAGAGAGAAGTACAGAACATAGACTCTATGGCGAGAAGTACAGAACATAGATTCTATAGAGAGAAGTACAGAACATAGATTCTATAGAGAGAAGTACAGAACATAGATTCTATAGAGAGAAGTACAGAACATAGATTCTATAGAGAGAAGTACAGAACAAGACTCTATAGCGAGAAGTACAGAACATAGATTCTATAGAGAGAAGTACAGAACATAGACTCTATAGCGAGAAGTACAGAACATAGATTGTATAGAGAGAAGTACAGAACATAGACTCTATAGCGAGAAGTACAGAACATAGATTGTATAGAGAGAAGTACAGAACATAGACTCTATAGCGAGAAGTACAGAACATAGATTCTATAGAGAGAAGTACAAGACGTAGGTTCTATAGAGAGAAGTACAGAACATAGATTCTATAGAGAGAAGTACAGAACAAGACTCTATAGCGAGAAGTACAGAACATAGATTGTATAGAGAGAAGTACAGAACATAGACTCTATAGCGAGAAGTACAGAACATAGATTGTATAGAGAGAAGTACAGAACATAGACTCTATAGCGAGAAGTACAGAACATAGATTCTATAGAGAGAAGTACAAGACGTAGGTTCTATAGAGAGAAGTACAGAACATAGATTCTATAGAGAGAAGTACAGAACATAGATTCTATAGAGAGAAGTACAAGACGTAGGTTTTATAGAGAGAAGTACAAGACGTAGGTTCTATAGAGAGAAGTACAGAACATAGACTCTATAGAGAGAAGTACAGAACATAGATTCTATAGAGAGAAGTACAAGACGTAGGTTCTATAGAGAGAAGTACAGAACATAGACTCTATAGAGAGAAGTACAGAACATAGATTCTATAGAGAGAAGTACAGAACATAGATTGTATAGAGAGAAGTACAGAACATAGATTCTATAGAGAGAAGTACAGAACATAGATTGTATAGAGAGAAGTACAGAACATAGATTGTATAGAGAGAAGTACAGAACATAGATTGTATAGAGAGAAGTACAGAACATAGATTCTATAGAGAGAAGTACAAGACGTAGGTTCTATACAGAGAAGTACAGGACATAGACTCTATAGAGAGAAGTACAGAACATAGATTCTATAGAGAGAAGTACAGAACATAGACTCTATAGAGAGAAGTACAGAACATAGATTCTATAGAGAGAAGTACAGAACATAGATTCTATAGAGAGAAGTATAAGACGTAGGTTCTATAGAGAGAAGTACAGGACATAGACTCTATAGAGAGAAGTACAGAACATAGATTCTATAGAGAGAAGTACAGAACATAGACTCTATAGAGAGAAGTACAGAACATAGGTTTTATAGAGAGAAGTACAAGACGTAGGTTCTATAGAGAGAAGTACAGAACATAGACTCTATAGAGAGAAGTACAGAACATAGATTCTATAGAGAGAAGTACAAGACGTAGGTTCTATAGAGAGAAGTACAGAACATAGACTCTATAGAGAGAAGTACAGAACATAGATTGTATAGAGAGAAGTACAGAACATAGATTCTATAGAGAGAAGTACAGAACATAGATTGTATAGAGAGAAGTACAGAACATAGATTCTATAGAGAGAAGTACAGAACATAGATTGTATAGAGAGAAGTACAGAACATAGATTCTATAGAGAGAAGTACAGAACATAGATTGTATAGAGAGAAGTACAGAACATAGACTCTATAGCGAGAAGTACAGAACATAGATTCTATAGAGAGAAGTACAAGACGTAGGTTCTATAGAGAGAAGTACAGAACATAGATTCTATAGAGAGAAGTACAGAACATAGATTCTATAGAGAGAAGTACAAGACGTAGGTTTTATAGAGAGAAGTACAAGACGTAGGTTCTATAGAGAGAAGTACAGAACATAGACTCTATAGAGAGAAGTACAGAACATAGATTCTATAGAGAGAAGTACAAGACGTAGGTTCTATAGAGAGAAGTACAGAACATAGACTCTATAGAGAGAAGTACAGAACATAGATTCTATAGAGAGAAGTACAGAACATAGATTGTATAGAGAGAAGTACAGAACATAGATTCTATAGAGAGAAGTACAGAACATAGATTGTATAGAGAGAAGTACAGAACATAGATTGTATAGAGAGAAGTACAGAACATAGATTGTATAGAGAGAAGTACAGAACATAGATTCTATAGAGAGAAGTACAAGACGTAGGTTCTATACAGAGAAGTACAGGACATAGACTCTATAGAGAGAAGTACAGAACATAGATTCTATAGAGAGAAGTACAGAACATAGACTCTATAGAGAGAAGTACAGAACATAGATTCTATAGAGAGAAGTACAGAACATAGATTCTATAGAGAGAAGTATAAGACGTAGGTTCTATAGAGAGAAGTACAGGACATAGACTCTATAGAGAGAAGTACAGAACATAGATTCTATAGAGAGAAGTACAGAACATAGACTCTATAGAGAGAAGTACAGAACATAGGTTCTATAGAGAGAAGTACAAGACGTAGGTTCTATAGAGAGAAGTACAGAACATAGATTCTATAGAGAGAAGTACAAGACGCAGGTTCTATAGAGAGTGTCTATAGAGTTTTGTGGGGACGATTGAGGACATTAGAATCTGGGCGTTTCTGAACCAGAACTCTTCCTCTTGACCCTCATTTTGCTCGTCTTTCCCGCCATCATGACGCCGACTGAGTCTTCGTTCGCACTGCAGGGAAAATCAGCACAATTCTGATTGTTTTATTTTTTTACTCACAGTGACTCGTATCTACCTGTTTCGTTTCTGTGTTGAAGCTCCAATTCGGATTTTTCCACGACTCTGGATACTCTCCTACCTGCAGCTGCTTCGTTATCGAGGTGCGACTGACGTCGCTGACAGACGCCGGAGGAAACGGCTCCGACAAAATAAAAGCCGCGCTCTATTTTTTTCCCTCATTCTGCTCCTCCTTCTCTTCCTCGCCGCGTCGTCTCGATTCGGTCGGCTCGTATCGAACGACCAGTTGAGCGTGGATCTCCACGAACCCTAACGTCGCCTGTTCCTTACTCTCGTGTGTTTACCACGTCTTCTTGTACACACATATAGTAGTTTTACGGTTTTCACACGATTCCTACACAGGCTGAGATTCAGGCTGGGTTTTTTTATCGAGGTGTGTGGGTTTTACATCGTTTCTACTGATCTGGCAACCCGGGCGCCGAGCGGCGTACCATCGGTAAATACATAGCCTGCTCAGTGTGACTTATATATATATATATATATATATATACTGTATATATGCGCGAAGACATCACCGGGGCTTGCTAACAGACTAGTCGCTAATGGACTAGCCGCTAACAGACTGCTCGCTAACGGACTAGCCGCTAACAGACTAGTCGCTAATGGACTATAGATATAGATGTACGTGTGTGTATGTACACTATGATAAACTCTAGTTTGTACCAAGTTTGTTGTTGTTGTAAACTTTAGACTGCTTCAGCAGAGCAATTGTTTGATTTGGTCTGTTGGTTTAGAGACTCTGGCAGTGAGAAAAACAAAGAAAGTCCCAAAAGGGTCCAAAGAGGAGTTTTTTGTGTTTATCCTGGCAGGAGGACGACTCGTGGATTTATTCCGTTCCATCAGGAGAAACACTGATGAATTAAGTCGGTCCCTTTTTTTTTTTTATCGTCTCAACGTGACGACATAAACATTGACTGTGATACTGGATCTATTCTGGACTACAGAGTCGTGTCCGTCGCTGTATTTGGCCGAGTTCTACCGACGGATGCTAAGGAAACCCAGCCTGAGTTCGCCTCCGTCGCGGAGAGGCAGAAACAATTCCTCCACTTATTCGAGTAATTCGATTACTAAAATTCCTGGAGGCGAAATTCTGCGACTCGACGCTTCGTTTCAGCCGCTTCCGCATTCCATGATGTCGTGTCGACGCAAAGCTGGAGGAGGAGAGCGACGGAGATTAAAGGAAAACTACGTAAACTGTGGAAAGTGCAACAACGAATCGATTAAATCCCATTATTAAAAGCGTCGGCAATGAATTTCATTGTCGATTTGTTGTGTCGTGCGATTTTATGCATCATTCGACCGGCATTTGCGCTCTCCGAAACGTCAAAGTTGCAGCGCGGCACTCGAACTAGCCGGTTAGCCACCAGAGCGCACTCCGACGTGGGACGACGTCACTTGCTAACAGGCTAGCCGCTAACGGGCTTGCTGCCGGAGCCCGCTCTGGATGCGCGAAGACATCATCGGGGCTTGCTAACAGACTAGCCGCTAACGGACTAGCCTCTAACAGACTACCCGCTAACGGACTAGCCGCTAATGGACTAGCCGCTAACGGACCAGCCGCTAACAGACTACCCACTAACAGACTAGCCGCTAACGGACTATCCGCTAACGGACTAGCCATGACAGCCCGTTAGCGGCTAGCCGCCTGAGCGCGCTCCGATGCAGGGAGACAAAACAAAACAAGCAGTGCAAAGCGGAGGATGTAAACAACAACAGAGGACTGTTAAGGTCCGCCGCCCGGCTGAGATTTCTGTTGTAGCGCCACCTACCTGTGGAGCGGTGAAGTGTAAATGTAAAGGTTATTATAGCAATATTTCACCAGTCTGGTCACTCGGGAGGAAACTGGACTTTACGTGGTCCCTCAGGGACATTCAATCTTATTTTATCATTATCTTATATATTTATGTATTTATATTGTTTACATCCATATATTGGTTCAGTTATGTGCTTTTAAATAATCATAACATTTTGATGTTTGGTTCGTTCAATATCAACTGGTCCTACAATTAAATTTTTTTTAATTTTATTAAACTGAATAATCGAAAAAATAATCGACTGATTAATTGATTATTAAAATAACTGTCAGTTGCAGCCCTAATATGGAACGTGTGTGTTTCATATGGTGACAAAATCCGTTTTTTTAAAATACATAAATTGGTATATATTTTTGATAAGAATCCTTCATTTCGCAAAGGTTTCTGAGGTGTTCTGCTATTTGTGTGTCGCGTTTTGAGAAATCGTGCTTAAGCAACCAGAAAATAAACTGTAAATAAGAGGATGTTTGATTTAATGAGTTAAAGTCCATCTTTGAATCAACAATGCAATCGAACCTACAAACACCGTCACATCCTGGGTCCAGTCGTTTGCTGAATAGATAACTGATTAATAACTAGAAAATAAACACGTACAACTGAAAGCTTGGTCACGTGGCTGTTGGTCGATCAGGCGTTGGGTCGCCGCCTTCAAAATAAGAGTTTGCGGTGCTTGAAGCCGAACTGGAATCTGAATCCGTAACTTTTGGAATGAATCACCTCAGAGTTTAAAAATAATGAATAAAAAAATTATGGTTTGATAAAAAATAAGTTGTAAAATAAAAAAAATTTGATTTTTGGAAAATGTCTACTGGTTGATTGCTGGAAGCCTCAAATAAAACAAGTTCAAAGCAAAATATCCAGAAGCATCTAAGTAGTTTGCTCGACTACAATTCTCTATACATTCTATAAAACAAGTCACAGTTCCTCCCTTATCTAACTCACTGGGTGGAGGTTTGGGGGAAACGTCTTACCAGCGCGTGGTGGAGGAGGAACTCCCAGGAGCCTCCAGCGTGTCCCGACAGGACAATGTCACAGACGTCCTGTACGAAGTAGCCTGGGAGGACAAAGACACGCTGGACATCACGTGTTGTTCACACACACACATCAACTATGCAACAGTGTACGTGCTGTTAGAAGGGAATGTTGACCACGCAACAAATCACCTCGCTGATAAAATGGGAAATAAAATGTCAATCTGATCAGTTTTACACAATCAAGGTGAATTATTTATTTTAAGGCGAGGAAATTGTATTTCAATAGCAGCATTCAGACACACTGGCCTTTACAAGGAAATACATTGAAGCAAGGCAAATATTATTATTAATCTTTAGCTATTAAGTTCATTAAAAAGATTAAATCAAAGTGATTAAAGAGGAGGAAATAAAGGAAGAGCTTTGTGAAGTTAAAGGGAATTTAATGAGTAAAATCTTGTGTTTAAAGTGTTTAAAGTCCAGATTTAAAAGAAGTGAGTGTCAACAGGCTGCAGGTGTTTGATTTAATGAGCTCAGTTGTAAAAAGGTGTGACTCATTGTTTCCTGGCCGTTAAAAGGGGGCGTGGCCAACGATTTCCACCTGTTTGATGGTTGTTTATCTCACCTGAGCTTTGATTGTGTTTTTACTGTAAAACACTTTGTGCAACAACCGTTCTGAAATGTGCTCTATAAATAAATTATTATTATTATTATTATAACGAAACACAAAAGCAAGTGATGCAGTGTGTTTGTTGCAGAGGAGATGAGGCTTATCCAAACACTGACTTCTTTTAAATCTCCTCTAAAAAACAGTTTCTATTGACTTTTAATTGAAGCTTCCCTTTGGTTTTTACTGATTTTTTATTCCATTGATCTATTTTTAAGAAAACGATGCCCCTTTTATTTTATACGCTCTCTTTCTAGCCACTGAGGCTTTTAGGTATTTTACCACCAGTAATAATTTCCATCCATTTGTGCAAAAACTGTTATGAAAAGTGCTCTAGAAATAAAGTTATTATTATTATTATCATTATTATTATTATAATTATTATAATAATAATAATAATAATTATTATTATTATTATTATTATTATTATTACTATTATTATCATTATTATTACTATTATTATTAGTAGTAGTAGTACTATTATCATTATTATTACTATTATTAATATTATTATCATTTATATTATTATTATTATTATTATTATCATCATCATCATCATCGTTGTTGTTATTCTGAAACACAAACAAAGTGATGCAGTGTTGGTTGGTGCTGGCGGTAATTATTGTGATTATTATTGTCATTGTTATTATTATTATTATTATTATCATTATTATTATCATTATTATTAAAGTGAAGCAGTGTGTTGGTTGGTGCTGGCGGTTATTATTATTATAATAATAATAATAATAATAATTATTATTATTATTAAAGTGAAGCAGTGTGTTGGTGCTGGCGGTTATTATTATTATAATAATAATAATTATTATTATTATTATTATTATTAAAGTGAAGCAGTGTGTTGGTGCTGGCGGTTATTATTATTATTATTATTATTATTATTATTACAGTGAAGCAGTGTGCGGTTATTATTATTCTTATTATTCTCATAGTGTGTTGGTGGGTGCTGGCGGTGCGTTCACTGACCGGAGGAGATGCAGACCAGCAGGTAGGCGGCGGGGGTGTGATAGGAGTGGAGGCTGGTGAGGAGCTGAGGCCACACCAACACACTGCAGAGGGAAACATGCTGTCACTCACACATTCTTGTTCTATTGAACCACACATGTTCAAGTCCATTTGTACTTTATTTTTAGTTTTTTGATCATTTGATCCTAAAAGATCAGTTCAAACGAAGCGGAGGTCTCAGGGGGGAGTGACGACTTCCCGTGATTCCTGGTTTCCTCTTTACACGTCGACAATAAACGAACGTTTTGAGTAAAACGATCCTCCATAGAGTGAAAACAACTGAAGTTTTGCGAGTCATGAGTCCCTCCCAGGAAAACGTACTTCCTCCTAAAAGCTTTCACACGTGATTCACGTTTCGTTTGGGAACGTCGACGTGGTTTAGACGAGTTTCCAGTCGAGACGTGACTCGTTGACAGGAAAACCCAGGAGGCGCCTCTTGGTCCGCCAGGTTCTTCCAGTTGTTAAACATGTGGAGTCGCAGTCATGACGTCATGCAGCAGTGGGAGCGTTTCATTTCCCTCCCCAGTGGTGGACTCTTCGGGAAACCAGACTGACCTGATGCACCTGAACGCACCACTCAAAGCCGTCGGCTCCGGAAGCTGCGTTTTAACTTTTCACGCGCTCAGCTTATTTGTTTTCATTAAAAAAAAACATTCCTCTGATCTGTTTCAGTAATAAAAGAGAAACTTTGTGTCCATGTTGGTCTGATTTTAAACTTGACAGCAGAAAGGGGGCGGAGTCACGAGACCGCGTCTGAGCCCGGTGCGCGCCCCCCTGGTGAGCTTGCGCCCTGGGCAGCTGCCCAGAGGAGTCCAAAGAACGGTCAGACCCGCAGAGGGGGGGGGGGGGGGGGGGGGACTCACCAGGTCACGGCCCAGGTCCCAGTCAGCACCGAGTGCACCAGGGACAGGCTGAGGTTCCTCCACCTCCAGTGGCGGAACGCGTCCTGCCGCACCACCTTGGGCACGGGCAGCTCCTGCTGCGCCCGGGAGAGCAGCCTGAAGAGCAGGGCGCACAGCAGCAGCGAGGGGCCCGGGTGGCCCTTCAGGGTGTCAGCCAGGGCCTCCATCATCACCTCCTCCCTCCTCCACCCTCTGGGATCCTCCAGCAAAGAAGAAGAGTGGTTTTCTTTACTGCCGTCAAGCGAGCCCACACTCAATTGATTAACGCCTTTACGGTAAAACATAAGCCAGCGCACGGCCGCAACACTGGAAGGAAATCCTTCAAAATAAAAGCCCTGAAAACAACGACAGTCTGTTTACAATTTGTTGTGAAACACAAGTATTCATAGGTTTACACCAAATTCCACTCCAGGGCAATACTAGAC
>NW_027662252.1:0-12434 GCF_963422515.1 Blennius ocellaris | reverse complement strand
AGGGGGAAGAGGATGAAGAGGACAGGAGGAAGACGGGGAGGAAGAGGACAGGAGGAAGAGGACATGGAGGAAGAGGACGTGGAAGAGGACAGGAGTAAGAGGATGAAGAGGACAGGAGGAAGAGGACAGGAGTAAGAGGATGAAGAGGACAGGAGGAAGAGGACATGGAGGAAGAGGACGTGGAAAGAGGACAGGAGTAAGAGGATGAAGAGGACAGGAGGAAGGGGACAGGAGGAGGGACAGGAGGAAGAGACAGGGAAGAAGAGGAAGAAGACGTGGATGAAGAGGAAGAGGATGAGGAGAGGGGGGGGGTAGGTCTCCGGTCCCCTGTTGCCAAGGAGACGGCGGTGACCTGGGAAGTGGGGACGGTGGCGGGTAGGAAGACGATGAAGCGGTTTGGTTTCCGTGGCGCCGCGCCGTCACTCAACAACGTGTCTGGAGCCTCTTGCATAACAGGACGGAGAGAGAGAGAGAGAGAGAGAGGGAGAGAGAGAGAGAGAGACAGAGAGAGAGAGGCAGCGAGGCGTGGCGAGCGACGGCAGAAAAACACGCAGAAGAAGAAGAAGAAGCAGCAGCGACGGGTGCAAAGGTCACACGCCGTCACGTGACCCGAGGACGACCTCTAGCGGAACCTCGGGAAGAACGCGGCGTCGCGCCCCTCCCCCCCCCCCCCCCTCCCCGGAGCCCGACGGGTCAGCCACGACGAGGCGCCGCCGGAACGTTCCGGGCTGTGCGAACGGTTCCCGACGCTCCGGGAAGCAACAGGAGCGGCGAGGACGGAACACCTACCTGGAGCTGCTCCGGCTGCACCGTCGCTCACAACACAGCCGCCGAGGAGAGGGAGGGGGGAGGGGGAGAGGGGCGAGCGAGGGGAGGAGGAGAGGAGGAGGGGGCGAGCGACAGAAGAGCGAGTGAGGGACGGAGGAAGACGGAGCGTGCAGATGACATCACCATATTTTTTTCCTCCCTCCTCCTCTCAAATGTAGGCTAGTGCTGCAGGGGGTGTGTGTGTGTGTGTGTGTGTGTGTGTGTGTGGTGTGTGTGTGTGTGTGTGTGTGTGTGTGTGTGTGTGTGTGTGTGTGTGTGTGTGTGTGTGTGTGTGTGTGTGGCTGCTCGACTATGGATATAATCTTAATCAACACTGAAATGCGACGCTTCTTTGATTCACTGTGATTCTACTTCCTGTTTCGACGGAGGACAAATAAAGTTTCGTCCACAAGATGAAAGAAAAGATCTGTTTTCATCTCAGCCTTCTTCAAAGACCTTCTGGAGCCGGGGTTTTACAATTTCCTCGCTCTGGGACCCGCGTTCAATAAAAACCTGTTTTCACTGCTAGAACCGCCTCATGTGGACGACAGACTAGAAACATCTGGTTCAGGTGAACCAGGTTCCTGGTTCAGGGTGAACCAGGTTCCTGGTGTGTGGACGACAGACCAGAAACATCTGGTTCAGGTGAACCAGGTTCCTGGTGGTGGACGACAGACCAGAAACATCTGGTTCAGGTGAACCAGGTTCTGGTGTGGACAACAGACCAGAAACATCTGGTTCAGGTGAACCAGGTTCTGGTGTGGACAACAGACCAGAAACATCTGGTTCAGGTGAACCAGGTTCCTGGTGTGGACGACAGACCAGAAACATCTGGTTTAGGTGAACCAGGTTCCTGGTGTGGACGACAGACCAGAAACATCTGGTTCAGGTGAACCAGGTTCCTGGTGTGGACGACAGACCAGAAACATCTGGTTCAGGTGAACCAGGTTCCTGGTGTGGACGACAGACCAGAAACATCTGGTTCAGGTGAACCAGGTTCCTGGTGTGGACGACAGACCAGAAACATCTGGTTTAGGTGAACCAGGTTCCTGGTGTGGACGACAGACCAGAAACATCTGGTTCAGGTGAACCAGGTTCCTGGTGTGGACGACAGACCAGAAACATCTGGTTCAGGTGAACCAGGTTCCAGGTGGTGAACGACAGACCAGAAACATCTGGTTCAGGGGACAGTGGACGGGGGACAGAGAGGACAATCCCACGGGACACGACCCCCATTTAGAAAATAACTGCTTCAGTCACTGAGAACATCGTCACATTGACTAAATTAAAGACGTGTTTGCTCAGCACTGTTTGGCGTTGGGGGGGGGGGGGGGGGTGGAGCTGGGGGGGGTGCCGTACCGGCGGCTATAAAGTGATGAAAGGCAAACACAGTGAAACGGCGGGGGACAGATGCTAACAGCTGTTTGCTCAGAGACGCTGAGCGACTCTCTGGTGAGAAGCGACATGCTAACTGTACCTGTATGGACAGCGGGGGGGGGGGGGGGGGGGGATGCTAACTGTACCTGTATGGACAGCGGGGGGGGGGGATGCTAACTGTACCTGTATGGACAGCGGGGGGGGGGATGCTAACTGTACCTGTATGGACAGCGGGGGGCGACATGCTAACTGTACCTGTATGGACAGCGGGGGGGGGGGGTGCTAACTGTACCTGTATGGCCAGCGGGGGGCGACATGCTAACTGTACCTGTATGGACAGCGGGGGGGGGGGGGGGTGCTAACTGTACCTGTATGGCCAGCGGGGGGGCGACATGCTAACTGTACCTGTATGGACAGCGGGGGGGGCGACATGCTAACTGTACCTGTATGGACAGCGGGGGGGGGGGATGCTAACTGTACCTGTATGGACAGCGGGGGGGGGGGATGCTAACTGTACCTGTATGGCCAGCGGGGGGCGACATGCTAACTGTACCTGTATGGACAGCGGGGGGGGGGGGGTGCTAACTGTACCTGTATGGCCAGCGGGGGGCGACATGCTAACTGTACCTGTATGGACAGCGGGGGGGGGCGGACATGCTAACTGTACCTGTATGGACAGCGGGGGGGGGGGGATGCTAACTGTACCTGTATGGACAGTTTTTAGTTTCCTAAAACCACTACATAACTAGTTCTATAGGTCTATGGCCACTAAACCACTACTAACTAGGTCTATAGGTCTATGGCCACTAAACCACTACTAACTAGGTCTATAGGTCTATGGCCACTAAACCACTACTAACTAGGTCTATAGGTCTATGGCCACTAAACCACTACATAACTAGTTCTATAGGTCTATGGCCACTAAACCACTACTAACTAGTTCTATAGGTCTATGGCCACTAAACCACTACTAACTAGGTCTATAGGTCTATGGCCACTAAACCAACTACATAACTAGTTCTATAGGTCTATGGCCACTAAACCACTACTAACTAGTTCTATAGGTCTATGGCCACTAAACCACTACTAACTAGGTCTATAGGTCTATGGCCACTAAACCACTACTAACTAGGTCTATAGGTCTATGGCCACTAAACCACTACATAACTAGTTCTATAGGTCTATGGCCACTAAACCACTACTAACTAGGTCTATAGGTCTATGGCCACTAAACCACTACTAACTAGGTCTATAGGTCTATGGCCACTAAACCACTACATAACTAGTTCTATAGGTCTATGGCCACTAAACCACTACTAACTAGTTCTATAGGTCTAATGGCCACTAAACCACTACTAACTAGGTCTATAGGTCTATGGCCACTAAACCACTACTAACTAGGTCTATAGGTCTATGGCCACTAAAAAGTCTTGCAGCATTTTGGATTTGTCCCGTCCGCAGGACAACGAGGCTCTGAAGACGCTTGGTCTCCATGGAAACGGGAGAAAAAAAACCCGCACATTTTTAAAACACTCAAGCTGCAGAAAATGAAACGACTGTCGGCGTGTAGATATAAAACGTAGCTTCAGTTCTGGACTCCAGTGAGAAAAGTGGAACGAAAACACAAAAGTGAATATTTTCAACCACAAATAATTAAAAAATCCTCCTGATAAAACAAACAAACAAACAAAAACACAGAATTCTCCTCCAGTTACAGAAATCGATTGTGAAACAGGAAGGACACGGAGACACCAGGTCTGATAGAGGAGAGGAGGGGAGAGAGAGAACCAGAGGAGGGGAGGAGGAGGAGGACCGGCAGGGGGTCATATGATGGAGGGGGGGAGAGGGGGGGGGAGGAGGAGGAAGAGGAGGAGGAGGAGGGAAGAGGAGGAGGAGGAGGAGGAGGGGAAAGGAGGAGGAGGAGGAGGAGGAGGAGGGGAAAGGAGGAGGATGAGGAGGAGGGGTGGGAAAGGAGGAGGAGGAGGAAGAGGAAGGGGGAAAGAGGAGGAGGAGGAAGAAGAGGAAGAGAAGGGGGAAGAGGAGGAGGAGGAAGAGGAGGAGGGGTGGAAAGGAGGAGGAGGAGGAGGAAGAGGAAGGGGGAAAAGAGGAGGAGGAGGAGAAGAAGAGGAAGAGGAAGGGGGAAGAGGAGGAGAAGGAGGAGGAGGAGGATGGGGGAAAGGAGGAGGAGGAGGAAAGAGGAAGAGGAAGAGGAGGAGGAGGAGGAAGAGGAGGGGGAAAAGGAGGAAGAGGAGGAGGAAGAGGAAGAGGAGGAAGAGGAAGAGGAGGAAGAAGGAAGAGGAGGAAGAGAGAAGAGGTGGGGAGGAGGAAGAGGAGAGGGGAAAGGAGGAGGAGGGGAAAGGAGGAGGAGGAGGAGAGAGAGGGGAAAAGGAGAAGAGGAGGAAGAAGAGGAAGAGAGAGGAAGAGGTGGGGAGGAGGAAGAGGGAAGGAGGAAGGGAGGAAGGAGTGAGGAGGAGGAGGATGAGGGGAAGAGGAAGGAGGAGGAGGAGGGAAAAGGAGGAGAGGAGGAGGGAAGAAGGAGGGGAAAAGGAGGAAGGAGGAGGGAAGGAGGAGAGGAGGAGGAGGAGACACTTGAGGGAGATGAGGAGATCAACAGGCCTGCAGGGGATGTAAACGCGATGTAACACACGCATCTCCTCTTGTACTGGGAGTCTGGAGCTTCTGCACCAGAACCACTAATCCTGGTTCCTTACATAACACACACACACACACACACACACACACACACACACACACACACACACACACACACACACACACACACACACACACACACACACACACACACACACACACACACACACACACACACACACACACACACACACACACACACACACACACACACACACACCAGGAAGTGCCACTCACCCCGGGTGTTTCTCCCTCTGACCCTCGTGAAGCAGGTAAATACTGCAGCAGCTAGCCGTTAGCCGTTAGCTTCCCCGTTCGGAACCGCGGATCCTCGAGCTCTCCGGGGGGGGGGGGGGGGGGCGATTAACGAGCTCCTCCGCCGCCCTCCCTGCCGTCACAGGCCGACGAGTGCGGGGGTGAAAGTCGGGGCGCTGTCCCCGGTGTCGGTCTATCCTCCGGGTCCGGAGCGTCTCCCTTTTTCAGCCTCCGGTGCGCCCGCTCGGGTCTCCGTCCGGGATGCACGGGGGGGGCGGGGCCAACGGCTTCCGAGTGTGTCGCACTTCCGGTCTCCGATCGAGCACGGAAACACACGAAGACTCCACGTGACGTCATAAACAAGAGCGCAACGTTCATTGTTACGTTGCATTAAAAATTAAACAAGCGCATACTAATGTTTGCACACTTGTGCAAATGTTTAGAAATGGTAAATAAATGTACCTTTTGAAGCAGCGAAAATAAATCATTAAATCATTTATTTTATTTTGAATGTTCTTATTGAACCAACCTATGGATTAAAATTAAGAATTAAATTATGTCTAAAACTAAAAATACGGTTAAAATTTATTGTAAAAGTGTAATTGCATATTGTGATTTATACTACTTTGCCTGTCATTAAGTTTAAGATGATGTGAATGTTTTATTTGGTTTGTACTGTTTGGATGTTCCCTATTTGTGCAATAAAGTTCTAATATATATATATAAATATATATATATATAATTAATTAAAAATAATAATAATAATAGTAAAATATATATATATATATATACATATATATATATATATATATATATAATTGCGTTTTCACGTTTTCTGCTCAGGAACTGCACTGTCGGGTGTTTGCAGGCAGGTGACGAGACACGGGGGACACCTAGTGGCTGAAATGATAAACTGCAGGGCCTTTCCAGCTCTCACCTAAGGCTTCCAGATGTGAGACTTCCAGATGAGAAGCTTCCAGATGTGAAGCTTCCAGATGTGAAGCCCCAGGACATCCAACAAGTTGATTTAAGTGTTTTTATCCAATAAAATGTCGCTCCTGCTACATCGAATATCATGAGAATATCTGTTCCACTAACGAACACGAACAACAATGACAGATGAAAACATACATGTTCTAAATTGTACTAAAAATTATATTTATAACAATGAACACAAAAAAAACTGTTACAAGACTTTGTGGAGAAAGTCCATGAAGCACAGGACAGCAAGCAAGATGGATGAATTATTTCTTTTAATAGAAGAAGCTGGATTTTAAAAGAAAGATCTATTCATTTATAGGTTATTTTTGATTTTCAGTCAATTTACAAACTGGTACTTATGATTTATATATACATTGATGAAATGTGTGGAGTTGACTAAATTCAATGTTTCAAGATGAATTCAATATAAATCAATAATTCAATGAATCTAAATTATCTAAATTAAAGTAAATAGTAAATAAAACACATCAGTAGAGAAATTTTTATAATTTTAAATCAGTGAATCAATAGATAGAATACAAGTTAAAAAATAAATAAAGAAATAAAGAAATAAATGCATTTCAAATGAATAAATAAAAGTTTCAAAATTTCACAATTCAATCAATAAATCAAGTTGAAAAAAAGACTTGAAAAAAAATTACATTTGACATTTTGAATAATTTTCAATATTTGTTTGTATTTCTTTGTCGGTCAGACGTTCCAAATAAACTAATAAATTCTGAAGGTTTTAATGTGCTTTATTATTATTATTATTGTTATTATTATTATTATTATTAATAATAATAATAGTAGTAGTAGTAGTAGTAGTAGTAGTAGTATTAGTAATAGTGGTAATAACTAGCAAACAAAGCTCCCACAGAAGTGTCCAGCCTGGAATTGAACCCTCGACTCGTCGCTTCCGGCTGAATTCCAACAAATAAACAAATAAAGGACTTCAGTTCTACATTACCTGCTTTACATTTTCTGTGACTTAATTTATTTTGAAAATCTCAATTATTTTTTAAGATCGTCGTTTCAATGACTTGAGATAATTATTATTTACGTCTATATTTTTGATATGTATCTTCTTTTTTTTAAATTTGTAAACAATAGAAACATTACATGGCCTCATGACGTAATAGATGGCCGCGATGCCTGAGTGACAGCCCCCCCCCGTTTCCTCTCCACAGCCTCCCGTTACCCACAATGCTCAGCGAGCTTCAGCACCAAGATGGCCGACGATATGCTGGAGTATGAGAAGGAGGCTGGCTGCGTCCCCATTCTCCATCCCGAGGTGAGGAGCGTTCAGGCCGCCGCACGGACACCTTACCACCGGGGCGGGGCGTTGGACCGGGTCGGTGCGCGGTGCGCTGCTTGTCGGTGGCGGCTCGGATGCCCCCCGCGGAAGCCCCGGTGGGGGTGAAGAGGAGGAGGCTAACGATGCTAGCTGCTAACGCTAAGAGCCCCCCTCCTCCTCCCCCTCCTCCCCTCCTCCCCTCCTCCCCTCCCCCCTCATCCCCTTCCTCCTTCCTCATCCTCCTCACCTTCCCCTGCTGCGTCGGGAAGATGTCGGTGTTGTTGACCAACAGCAGCCGTAAACAAAGCCCCGGGAGGAGCGACGTCCCCCGTTAATCCCGTTAGCTCCGGAGCTAGCCTCCAGCGCTGGCCGCGGTGATGGAGCCCCGAGTCCCTCCGCTGTGTGCGGCCACATCCAGCTGCGGTGTGGCGCCGGGGCATCACTCCGGGGACATCAGTCCCGGGGGCTTAGGGTGTCACTCCCGGGGTATTACTCTCAGGGTATCACTCCCGGGGTATTACTATGGGAGTATCACTCCCGGGGTATTACTCTCAGAGTGTTACTCTGGTGGTATCAGTTCCGGGGTATCACTCCCGGGGTATTACTCTGGGGGTGTCACTCCCAGAGTGTCACTTTCAGAGTATCACTCCTGGGGTATCACTCTCAGAGTATCACTCCCGGGGTATTACTCTGGGGGGTATCACTCCCAGAGTGTCACTTTCAGAGTATCACTCTCAGAGTATCACTCAGAGTATCACTCCCAGAGAATCACTCCCAGGGTATTACTCTGGGGGGGTGTCACTCTCAGAGTGTCACCGAACTTCAAAATACTGTAAAAACTTGGATCTTTAAGAGGAAACAGGCCGATATAAACACAACAGATCGAGATCTGCACAACTCGTGATGTCACACATAGGCTCCGCCCACGGAGGAGAAGGATTTCCTCGGCTGGAGATTCCAAATTCAAATAACTTTGCTAAGCGACAACAGTGGCGGGGCAGAGTCGGTGGAACCTTACAAGTAGAACCACAACTATCGTTTTATTTGCAAAGCAGTGTTTTACATTTCACTGGGACTTTAACTGTAGCGACGAATAGCGTGAGCTGGACATTAATTACCCCGACATCTCCCCGAACGTTTCCTTGTATTTGATGCGTCAGTAAAGTCAATATTGTAATTTGCTGTCAGGCTGAGCGCAGCTGGTAAACAACATTGTTTTCTCCAGTTACAGGTTGGTAACAGGTTATATTGCAGTTTCAACAATCGATCTTTGATCTGTCTTCTTTGATGTTGGCTAAATCAAGTATCTGTTATCAGCAAACGTTGGTTCTTTATGAGGTCTTGTAAAACCCAGCGACGTCATTAAAATGTGTCTCTGCTGTAGTGACTAATGTAAAGTCTTAAAAACACGTATCTTATGTCGCTGACTAATTGATAATCGGAGCAGGAAGTTTCCAGATGTTTCCTCAGAAGTCCAGCTTTTAGAAAAAAAGTACAAAGATGTTGGTTGATGTTGTGTTTTGTCGTCCTTTTGGGGTTCTCAGACCAAGGGGTGCCTCTAGAGTCCAGGTTTCCATGGCAACATGAAAACACATCTTTTCTTTTGGTTTTTGTTTCAAAGAAGTTTCGTGTTTTTAATACAAATGCTGGAAATAATGTCGCCGGCATGAGAGGCCATGAGGGGGCGCTGTTGGTTCTCTAATCAGACCACAGACCCTTCAGCAGGGAAGAACTATATACCTCAACATCTATACATCTATCTCAACATGTATATTTCAACATCTAAAAATATTCAGTGTGTAAAAATTCAATGTGTCTAAAAATTCAGCTGCAAAAAAAATTCAGCTACAAAACAGCAGAATTTATTTTGCAGCTGAATTTTTTTGGCAGTTGAATTTTTTTTTTTTGCAGCTGAATTTTTTTTTACAGACAAATTTTTTTTTTGCAGCTGAATTTTTTTTTTTACAGCTGAATTTTTTTTCGCGGTTGAATTTTTTTTTTGCGGCTGAATTTTTTTTGCAGCTGAATTTTTAGACACATTGAATTTTTACGCACTGAATATTTTTAGATGTTGAAAAAAAAAAATCAGAAGCAAAAAAAAAAAAGATACGTACTTGAAATTTGACAGCTTTTAAAATTCCAAGTCTGATTTCGATGGTAAAAAAAATTCAGAGTTAGAAATTGGAGTTCAGAATCTGATGGCAGTTTTGCTTCCATATGGTTGGGTTCAACTTAATTTCCTCCCAAAGTGGTTTCTCCAGTTGTTTATTCTCTCTGGTTACGACGGACGTTTAGTTTTTGTCGACAGGAGGAACATTCTGAATCCGTTCCCGATCCAGATTCTGCTGATTCTGTATCTGAACTGTAAATTCCGCCTCTGTCGCCCCCGTCCAGGAAATCAAACCACAGAGTCACTTCAATCACGGCTACAGCGAGAATGTCAGCCGCAAGAGCCACGTGGACGACTACAGCACCTGGGACATCGTCAAAGCCACGCAGTGAGTGAACCACGCCCTTCTGCCCGTCGCCGTGGCAACGGGGGTCCCGTTACCACCGTTCCAGCGAAAAAACCTTGACAGATCCCGGGAGCAGTTTTTTTTTTTACCACATAGTTCATGTTTTTTATGTCTTTATTCAAGGTTTTACTGTGAGTTAATAAAAAAAAAAAAAGTACTTCCCCCGTGAACCACTAGAGGGAGCTCATCACTGTTTGAGAATCTAGTAGCTACGTTTACGATTTTCAGACAAACAATGACGTTGGGTTGTTACGACAGGAAGTGACGGAAAAACGAAGCTTCGGCAACCACTTTCTTTAATTTAGGACATCAAAGGGAGTATTTTATTTATTTATTTATTTTTACATCCCAGAGATACTCCATGTTACCCTGAAATACTCCTAGAGATACTCTGTGTTACCCTGAAATACTCGGTGTTACCCAGAAATACTCCCAGAGATACTCCAGGTTACTCTGAAATACTCCGTTTTAGTCTGAAATACTCCGTGTTACTCTGAAATACTCCCAGAGATACTCCATGTTACCCAGAAATACTCCATGTTACTCTGAAATACTCCATTTTAGTCTGAAATACTCCATGTTACTCTGAAATACTCCCAGAGATATTCCATGTTACCCAGAAATACTCCATGTTACCCTGAAATACTCCTAGAGATACTCTGTGTTACCCTGAAATACTCGGTGTTACCCAGAAATACTCCCAGAGATACTCCAGGTTACTCTGAAATACTCCGTTTTAGTCTGAAATACTCCGTGTTACTCTGAAATACTCCCAGAGATACTCCATGTTACCCAGAAATACTCCATGTTACTCTGAAATACTCCGTTTTAGTCTGAAATACTCCATGTTACTCTGAAATACTCCCAGAGATATTCCATGTTACCCAGAAATACTCCATGTTACCCTGAAATACTCCTAGAGATACTCTGTGTTACCCTGAAATACTCGGTGTTACCCAGAAATACTCCCAGAGATACTCCAGGTTACTCTGAAATACTCCGTTTTAGTCTGAAATACTCCGTGTTACTCTGAAATACTCCCAGAGATACTCCATGTTACCCAGAAATACTCCATGTTACTCTGAAATACTCCGTTTTAGTCTGAAATACTCCATGTTACTCTGAAATACTCCCAGAGATATTCCATGTTACCCAGAAATACTCCATGTTACTCTGAAATACTCCGTGTTAGCCTGAAATACTCCCAGAAATACTCCGTCACTCTGAAATACTCCGTGTTACTCTGAAATACTCCGTGTTACCCTGAAATACTCCCAGAAATACTCCATGTCACTCTGAAATATTCCGTGTTACTCTGAAATACTCCCAGAGATATTCCATGTTACCCTGAAATACTCCTTGTTACCCTGAAATACTCCCAGAGATACTCCATGTTACTCTGAAATACTCCTTGTTACCCTGAAATACTCCCAGAGGTACTCCATGTTACTCTGAAATACTCCTTGTTACCCTGAAATACTCCCAGGGATACGCCATGTTAGTCTGAAATGCTCCGTCTTACTCTGAAATACTCCCTGAAATACTCCGTGTTACTCTGAAATACTCCCTGAAATGCTCCGTCTTACTCTGAAATACTCCCTGAAATACTCCGTGTTACTCTGAAATACTCCCTGAAATACTCCGTGTTACTCTGAAATACTCCCTGAAATGCTCCATCTTACTCTGAAATACTCAGTGTTACCCTGAAATACTCCCAGAAATACTCTGTGTTACCCTGAAATACTCCCTGAAATACTCCGTGTTACCCTGAAATACTCCCTGAAATGCTCCGTCTTACTCTGAAATACTCCCTGAAATACTCCGTGTTACTCTGAAATACTCCCTGAAATACTCCGTGTTACTCTGAAATACTCCCTGAAATGCTCCATCTTACTCTGAAATACTCCGTGTTACCCTGAAATACTCCCAGAAATACTCTGTGTTACCCTGAAATACTCCCAGAAATACTCTGTGTTACCCTGAAATACTCCCTGAAATACTCCGTGTTACCCTGAAATACTCCCTGAAATACTCTGTGTTACCCTGAAATACTCCCTGAAATACTCCGTGTTACTCTGAAATACTCCCTGAAATACTCCGTGTTGCTCTGAAATACTCCCTGAAATGCTCCGTCTTACTCTGAAATACTCCGTGTTGCCCTGAAATACTCCCTGAAATACTCCGTGTTACCCTGAAATACTCCCTGAAATACTCTGTGTTACCCTGAAATACTCCCTGAAATACTCTGTGTTACCCTGAAATACTCCCTGAAATACTCCGTGTTACTCTGAAATACTCCCTGAAATGCTCCGTCTTACTCTGAAATACTCCGTGTTACCCTGAAATACTCCCTGAAATACTCCGTGTTACCTTGAAATACTCCCTGAAATACTCTGTGTTACCCTGAAATACTCCCTGAAATACTCCGTGTTACCCTGAAATACTCCCTGAAATACTCTGTGTTACCCTGAAATACTCCCTGAAATACTCTGTGTTACCCTGAAATACTCCCTGAAATACTCTGTGTTACCCTGAAATACTCCCAGAAA
>NW_027662253.1:0-14157 GCF_963422515.1 Blennius ocellaris | reverse complement strand
CGCCAACTAGTGGAATACCAAGTACATAGTTTTCATTGTCTCTGCCGTTCCTCTGTGAACTGGAAGCTTTTCTGAAATGAGGCGTTTTCATGTGGAACCTCGTGTAAACGGGGTTCAAGTGACGTCATGATGGTTATAAGTTGTTGTTGTTGTTTTTTTTGTGCGTCGGACTTCACGGGATGACCGTGCAAATACATTTATCACAGTTCATGTTGTATTGGACTGTAAGACGGTATGTATAGAATTAAAAAAAAAAAAACAAAAAAAAAAAACGTCAATGCTTCCTCGCCAAGCTGAACTATGTGAAGAGACTGATGGCGGTGACCTCCAGAGGCTGTGTCCTCGTCCCTCGTCTCCGGCCGCACAAAGACCGTCTCAGTGTGCGCCCCCCCCCCTCCCCCCCCCCCCCGGAACAACAAGTGGCTGTACCAACAAGACAGTGTCCCTATCAATGATTAATTTTGCTCTTCATCTCCATGTGTACGTGTGGATTATTAATCAGATGCTGACATGGCCTAGTTGGAGAGAAGACGGCTTGTCTGCGTCTCCTTACCCCCTCCCCCCTCCCCCACTCCACCCCCCCCCCCACTACCACGCCGGTGTCCCGGCAGCAGCGCCGCTCGGTTCAATTTGCATTTCAGGCAGTAAATTTCAATCCTTTGGCAGGTGCACACTTGAGATGTGGGTTGTTTTTTTTTTTACCTTACAAGAACGGCTCCAACCAGCCGTCTCAGAAACAAAGGCTCGTGTACGACGGTGCCGCTTTTGAACCTTTGCGCTACAGATCAGATTAGATCACCCCCCCAAAAAAAAACCCTGAATCTGTTGACGGACGCATTTCTTCGTCTGATGCCCTCATGAGACGATAACAAAATGTTAACGCGAGTCCAGCCACCAGAGGGAAGGTGAAGGACGAGGCGCTAGTGTTGCTCTGGGTAGTTTGTTTTCTTTAAGCAAAGGGTGCAGATTTGCATGCAAACTCTGGGATTTGAGCCGACCGATCTCGTCGGCGGCGGCGTTGATTGACGAGCGCAAACCAACCGGCAGCGACGAGAATGTGACGCGACGCTCTGCAGATGGACGATGAGCAACCGACGGCGCCCACCCAGAGGCCCCGACGTGCCAATTGCGTCATTTGTCAAAGGTGTCGACCGATTGTGTTCGGTTGGCGTCCGTCTCCTGAGCCGATCGGAGCGTCAAGGAGTCGGCGCACGTTATGAATGCTGACGAAGGTGTTGACGGTTGATGGTCCCTGTTCGAAGGAACTGAAGGAAACCACGTCCTTCGCCGGTGCGTCTAGATCAGGGGTCGGTAACCTTTAATGCTCAAAGAGCCATTCGGTCCCGTTTCCCACTGAACACAACACCCAGAGAGCCACACACATTTTATTTTGACAGTCCCCCAGGAAGACCATGCCAGGAGGACACGACACACAAAACCTTCTTCACTGCTGGTTGACGACTTACAACTAATAAACTAAACTACATGAACTAACCAACAAAAACACAATTATTACCTACACTACAAACCTAACATAACCCCCAATAATACATTTAAAACACGACAAACAGAAACTCCCATAATGCATTGCAGCTCTCAGCTCCTTTATTATTAAAATGGAAGATAAATGTGGGAGATCTGGGATTGTTAGAACCATGAGTGTGATGGTGTGTCTTTAATGTCCTGTAGTTGTTGTGGAATTCACGAGAATTTGCCGTCACTCTCAACAAGTCTGTAATGAACCTCCCGGAATTGTCGGCGCTCCGCAGCGCAGCGGTTTTACTCTGAAAGGAACAGGAAGCTCCCAGCTTCAGACACCAGTTGAGCCGTGAAGCTGCAGCTGCAATTCTACGTCCTTCATGCCATTATTGTTGCGTAAATGACGTCACGTCGCTGCGTCGTTCACGACCCTACATTTGACTCCACTCTTTGTAGCGGGACTGCGCTCTGGGTGGCCTTGCCTCCTTACGTCCCTCCGGGGATGAACTGCAGTGGGACCGAGGCTCCAGGAGCCGCAGTGGAGGGACCAAAGAGCCGCGGGTTGCCGACCCCTGATCTATACGTAGAGACGAGTTCACGATTTGATCCGTTTTGCCCTCGATGTCCGAATGAACCGATGTCCGTCTCAAACCCCGGCTGCAGCTCCCGTCTTTTTTGCATCGAGGGCAAAAGAAGCTAAATGTTTGCCCACCATTTTAAGAGGTAGGGGTAGGTGGGTAGGGTCACTATAGTCCCCTTCCCGTTGCGCTTCAGCTTTGTTTTTACACGGACGTCGTCGTTGATCGGAGCGCCGGGCCACCTGCACGCCCGTCTTATCTGACGGAACGACGGCGGCGAAATGACCGCGTGCCTTCGGTTAGCAAGTCGGCCTCTCTGTCAATCATTAACGTCATTCCAGCCGCGTCTAATCTTAGTCTGCCCCCCCCCCCCCCTTCCGCTAAACTCACACCACCCAGACGCTAATAACACAACCCGGGTGGGTATTTTTTTTTTTGTGTGTGTTTTGTTTGTTTGTTTTTTCGTTTGAGGTGCCGGCTGTTTCTATTAATACGCCGCCGCTGCCGCCGCCGCCGCCCGGGGACAGAAATAGGAAGGATGAGGACTTGATTGTCACTCAAATGAGGTTTAATTTGTCTTTTTTGTTGCTCCAACGCGTTGTTTTAACGCGTCGCCCTGTTACTCCCTCTTCTCTAATCATGTTGGGTTTCAGACGCTGTGCAGGCTCTCCGGGGAGTTAAATCACAAGAGAGAGGGTGTGTGTGTGTGTGTGTGTGTGTGTGTGTGTGTGTGTCTGTGTGTCTGTGTGTGTAGAGCTCTTTAGTGACTGAGGACTTTCAGTTTCGTCACAGGTTGAGAAAAAACGTATTTCTTCAAATGACCCTCGTGTTTTTTCCGGCTTGCAACAAGTTTCGTTCGCTCGTCTGTGTTCTGGCGTCCGGCTCGTACCGGCGTGGCGCCGGGGGGGGGGGCTTCTCCGACGGCAGGCCGCACCCCGAGCCGCCGCATCGACGTTTAACGCCTGCTGACGCATGGTTTGGCACGATTGAGCGTCACGATCAAGATATGAAACTTTGAAGTAGATGCCTTTGTCGGTTTAAATTTCACGACCCGATTGTCTTTTTTGCCTGTAACAATTTTTTTTTAAACAAGGTTTGTTTATTCAAGATTCAGGTAAACAATGTTACATTGGAAATCACCGACCTATAATCTTTCCCTCTTTTCTTCCCCTCCCCCGAACCCCACAGTCAACATCTAACAAGTAGCAACAAGCCTGGCAGGTTGAAAGGAAACACAAATACAATAATAATACTGACAATAATCACTGCCAGTAAAATACGTCAAAATGCACACGAAAATGTAGTGTAATTAACTGATCTACAGTAGGCTTTCCTTACAAATTATTAGTATACAGTTATACAATTTCAACTGCATCCATCTTTTGAAAATAGGCAAGAAAAGGGTCCCAAACATGGTGACATTTTTTAACTGAGCCTTTTGTTGTGCATCTGATTTTTTTTCCCAGCTGTGTGTCAGTTGGTTTTGGTCAGTTGTTTTTGCCTCTAATAATTTGAGGGGGGGTCAATAATTTGCTTATAATCGCACATATTCTGTAAATCGGTTTCGATTATTCCGTCATTTTGGATCGGCGGAGCGAGAGTGCACCGGAAGCTTTGAAGTCTTTGAAGTGCGTCGAGTCAATGGAAATCTAGAGTTTTCACAAGAGAACATGGGGGGGGAAAACTCCCGACACTTTTCAAGTGAAATCGCATCGGGGTTGTTGTTTTTCTTTTGCATTTTCGTTTCAGAGCGGTTTCACGTTTTGTAAACACTATCCGTCGACATGGCAACGGCAGGAATGCTAAAAGCACCGCTCTTCACTACGTCGCTTATGCTGTTATAGTAACTGCTGCAATGCACTGGACACACACACACACACACACACACAGAGTACTGTATATTCATGCACCAACACAAAGCATTACAGAGACTCGTATAGCCGCTGCCGCGCCGCTGCACCGCTGCCGCCGCCCAGTGAAATTCCAGGCGTGTTGAGCAAGAGAGAGAAAGTCGTCATCCGGGTTGTTTCCACTACGCTCAGTGGCAAAGCATGACTCGGCTTGCTAAAAATCTACCACGCGGTTACCAGATCTGTGACCCGGCGGCGACCCGATCACAGCTCAGCAAGAAGACGCCATGACTCAGCGCCGGAGAAGCCAAGCCGTTGTCGTCATTCTACTGGACTGAGGAGTAAATCCAGCGAGTTTTAACAATCGAGGCACGAGACGCTGCCGCTGTGGACACGGTGCACGTTTGACTCTTTTTTTTTTTTTTTTTTTTATAACATATCTTTATTAGTTTTTATAGTCATACAACAACATCCAATAATTTAAACATTATGGCAGCAGTGGAAATAATAATTTAGATTATTTATTTACCTTTACTGTGTTATTATTATTATTATTATTAAGTGTCCAAAATAATTAAAATGATGAATCAAACCAACTAATTAGTCGACAAATTACCGAGCGCTAAATGAAAAAAAAACGTAAATAAAATGAGACTCAATATTGATAATATTCTTAATATAGGTTACGTCACACGTAACACGCTTCACCTCCCTTCAACAGTTGCACCGTTCCTGAAGTAACAGATTACTTCACCTGCTTCTACTTTTTGTCGTCTGAACATTTGAAAATGTGAGAAAAACGAGGAATGTTTCAATGAAGTTGTGGTTTTTTCAAAGATTCAGCGGACATTTCCGGTTTGTTTGACTAATTAAGTGAACAGATTTAACTAATGAGGCACATTTTCGCAGCTTCAGCATCTCAAAAAGTTTTTTTTTGTTTTTTTTTACTGTCTTGACTTGCCGTTCTCCCGCCGCTTTTATTTTGACAAGTCACCGTAGTAACAATCCCAACTTGGTCGTCTGTCCACTGGAACGTCTGTGTTATACCAGTATTAATGATTAGACGTTACACAAAAGCTCTTCCCAAACAAAAAAAAACCCCAAAATGTCGTTTTTTTGAGGGTTGGATGATTGATTTTTTTTATTTATTTGGAAAAAGTCGCCTCGTATATGAATATGCCACGATGTACATTTGAAAAAACAACTACAAAATCACTCCTGACATGTCCCGTGGTCTTTTTTTTTCTCTCTCTCTCTCTTTTACTGGAACAAAATTCCTGATTTATTAAAAAAAAAAAGAGAGAGAGAGAGAGAGAGAGGCTAACTCGCCCTGTAATCTCCCGTAATGGGAATATTTACCTTTCCTTTCTGAGCTTCGGCTAAAAGTCGGTGGACGTCGCCCCCCGTCGTCTCCGGGGACTGGTGTGTTTCTTTAATAACACACTTTGGTTTACGACGACGGGGGGTGGGGGGGGGGGGTGGAGGGGGTAACCCCCCCCCATTACGCCCAGGAGGCCCATTAAGTGGTTTCAAGGCACACCTGGAGTCATAAAATCCACGTGCACGTCTGCTTCTATGGATTATTATTGATGGAGAGAGAAAAAAAACCAAAACATCCAATGCAAAAATCCTCCACAAAGTTCACTATACCGATTTAAGACTATCTAAAAAAAAATCGAGCCCTCTGTCAGCGACGTCTGCATATCCCCCTGGTACCACATTTTTCACTAAAGTCACTAAAAACATACTGTTGTCTTTACGGCCAAGGCGACTCATTTTATACAATTGGAAGTTGCCCCCCCCCCCCCCATCATATGGTCGTTGGATTAAAGAAGTCCTCTACAACAGTGGTCCCCAACCTTTTTATCACCGCGGACCGGTACCGGTCCGTGGATCAATTGGTACCGGGCCGCCCAAGAAATAATGAATTATTTCCGTTGTATTTATTATCTGAGTCTGAACAATCTTTTATTTTGGAAAAAAAACGACCGGATTCTCTCGGTTACGTCTCGGTCACTTGAGCGTCAAACGTTTTAACCCACGAGCTAGCAAAATGAGCCAAAAAACACCGACGTCTTTGGAAAGTTTCTGTTCGAAGGGGGAAAAGGGGGCCGGAAGAAGAGCCGACAACTTCCTAAGAAAGAGAAAGTTTTTAAACGGACAGTACCAGGAGTTCTACTTGAAGTATGGATTTATCGCGACAGGTGATTCCCACAGACCAAAGCCCGCTCTGCATAATATGCAGCGAAAGACTCTCTAACGAGGCAATGAAGCCTTCAATAATATAAACAATCTACGAACACCCCCGCCCCCCCCCCCCCCCCCCCCCCGTCATCCCCAGATCCTGATGAGGAATAATCTCTTCTATTTATTTATTTATCTATTTTTCTCTCTCTCTATCTTTAATGTCTGTCTTCTACGCGATATGAGTGTGTGTGCGAATGTTTATGTTTAGGTTTGTGCCACGTGTCCAAGGTTGTTTGACCTGAGTGGGGTGGGTGGGTCAAGGGAGATGGGGGGGGGGGGGGGGGGGGGGGCATGAGGGTCTTTATTACTTCAGAAATGTAGCGTTCTATTTGTATTGGATTGAAAAAAATGTCAATAAAGAAAGAGTTGGAGTAGAAGAGCTCTCAGCACGGCGTTGGGGATTTGTTGTGAGAATTTTGGGGCCCCGGTCCTGTTGTATAATGTGCGTGTTTGGTTTTTTTTGGCTCGTGGGTTCGGGGGGGGGGGGGGGGTTTGCCGGTTTAAAGGCCGAGCGACGAGGATCCGTCTGCCGGTGTCGTGCTCCTGCTCCCTCTCTCTCTCTCTCTCTCTCTCTCTCGCTCGCTCGCCGAGCGGCAGAGAGTTGGAACATCGAGTACCTTCAGCACATTTTTCACATTCCCCCTTTGAGGGTCTCAACCTCAACCCCCCCCACCCCCCCACTACACACACACACACACACCATCACAGCAGCTCAATGACATACGACGTAGTGGAATTGTTATTATCATTTGTTGTTGTTGTATTTTTTTTTGTTGCGTACTGACCCGTCCCTTCCCGTCCGTCCCTCCGGCAGTGGCGTTGTCGGCGAGCAGCCGCGGTGAAGATGACGGAGTACAAGCTGGTGGTGGTCGGGGCCGGAGGCGTGGGCAAGAGCGCGCTCACCATCCAGCTCATCCAGAACCACTTCGTGGACGAGTACGACCCCACCATAGAGGTATGGATCTGAAGAAGAGAGGGGTGGGGAGGTGGGGGGGGGGGGGCTAAGTGGAGGTTCAGTCGTGCCTGACCTACCCCCCCGTTTACACGACAACGCTTCAAGTGGAATCACGTTTTGCGTTTTCGTTTAGTTTGCGGTGTAGTTTGTATGTTGGGCCACTAGAGGGTGCTGTGACTTGTTTTTTTGTAATGACACCACACACACACACACACACACACACGTGCAGAACAAAACACCATAAACGTCGACAATGGGAATACGCAGAACGTTCGTGTGGACAGACGAGAATACGGACTGGGAGGAAAAAACGTTTTTATTCAAGGTTCAAGGTGTTTTATTTGTCGTCTCAACAGTAAAAGCCAGGTTTCACAGTGAGTGAAATTCTTATTTTGCCGTCTACCCTGGAGCCGACGTGCATAAATAAGTAAGTATATGCACAAAAAATAGAATAAAATAAAATAACAGAGCAGTGCAAAAATATTAGTGAGAAAGTGAGATGTGCAAAATGGTCGTCGTCCTACCGAACACGTTGACGACAACCCGTCACTCCACAGTTTCGTCGATCCGTTTGCATAAATTTGCGCGTTTCGGCGGCGCCGAGCAGCGTAGTCGTGTAAATAAACCCCAAAACTCTACCGGAGTTTAGTCACTTGATAAGGAGCCTTCGTCGTCTCACCTTTTTTTTTTTTTTTTTTCTTCCAATGAAGAATATTTCATGGATTTACCAAAAAAAGACGACGTTACTTTGACTCAATTAACGAAACACTGTTTTTAATAAGTTTCGTTTTTAGAGGATCGGGAAACTTTGTTTTTCTAATAACAGGACTCCTTTGCAAAGAGGAGGAGGAGAGCAGTGTGACTGTTTTGCCCTGTCTTCTCTCTCTTTCTCTTTCTCTCTCTCTCTCTCTCTCTCTCTCTCTCTCGCTCTCTCTCTCTCTCTCTCTCGCTCTCTCTCACCACGCCTGCCACTGGCCTGACAATGTCCTTTTTGTGTATTTGCATTCCTGGCCCCTGTGCTCTAACAAACAAAGGGACACCACTCACATGTTTTTTTTGTGACTGCATGTTGGTTCGGCTAAACATTGGCTGTGATACTCTGATCTTTATATATACTCATATATATACATATGAGTACTCATATGTGTATATATGTATATATATGTGTGTATATATATATATGTATGTGTGTATATATGTATATATGTATGTGTGTATATATGTATATATATATATATATATGTATGTGTATATATGTATATATATATGTGTGTATATATATATATGTATGTGTGTATATATGTATATATGTATATATATATATGTATGTGTGTATATATGTATATATATATGTATGTGTGTATATATGTATATATATATGTATGTGTGTATATATGTATATATATATGTATGTATATATGTATGTATGCGTATATATATGTGTGTGTGTGTATATATATATATATATGCGTATATATATGTGTGTGTGTGTATATATATATATATATGCGTATATATATGTGTGTGTGTGTATATATGTATGTGCATATATGTATATATATATGTATGTATGTGTGTATATATATGTATGTGTGTATATGTATATATATATATGTGTGTGTATATATATATGCGTATATGTGTGTGTGTATATATATGTGTATATGTGTGTATATATGAATATATGTATGTGTATATATGTGTGTGTATATATATATATATGTATATGTATACGTGAGTGCTGACTTTTCACCGCCCCCCGCAGGATTCGTACAGGAAGCAGGTGGTGATCGACGGCGAGACGTGTCTCCTGGACATCCTGGACACGGCGGGCCAGGAGGAGTACAGCGCCATGAGGGACCAGTACATGAGGACGGGCGAGGGCTTCCTGTGCGTCTTCGCCATCAACAACACCAAGTCGTTTGAGGACATCCACCAGTACAGGTGCGGGAAAACGCAGCTCTTTTGGAACGCAGTACCCATACCAGCCTGTAGGCGGCGGCGGCGGCGCAGAACCGGTAGAATTGTACAAATCCGACATGTGGCCTCATGAAACCAAGCGGCATCCGGAGTTTCTCCGCCACGGTGGTTGTTAGGTAACGTGGAGAGGCGGGGCCGTGATGTCATCGTCGAAGCGGCGGTGTTTTTTGTGGGCGGAGCCAGAGCGCTCACTGGTGATGTGAAGGTGTGTGTGTGTCATCCAGCCGGGGCGAGGCTCTCCTCTGAGCTCCCCGGTACACCAGTGTGTTTCAGGGACTCCCGTTGGGTATGCGGAGAAGTGTGTGTGTGTATTGGTGTGTGTGTGTGTGTGTGTGTGTGTATTGGTGTGTGTGTGTGTGTGTGTGTGTGTGTGTGTGTGTGTGCCAGCTCTCTGCAGCAGTTGGATGATGTCATGCTGTAGCGTTTAACGCGGCTAAAGAAAGCTTAGCCCCCGACTGGAGGCTCGCTGCTCGATGCCAATGAAATCGATCCCGACTCAATTAGAGAGAGAGAGAGAGGGAGAGGGAGGGAGAGAGAGAGAGCTCCCAAGGACGGGGAAGGAGAGGCTGAGGAGGGCGAGCGACGGGAGGATTTAGTTCAAAGACGCCGCCGTCGTCTCACCGTCACACGTTTGGTCTCACATCAGGTGTGTGTGTGTGTGTGTGTGTGTGTGTGTGTGTGTGTGTGTGTGTGTGTGTGTGTGTGTGTGTGTGTGTGTGTGTGTGTGTGGTGCTGCACTGATCTGACCCACTCTCCTCTCTCACCTCCCCTCTTTCTGCAGTAGTGATGAGGTAATGCTGTTTGCCGCCTGCCTGTTGTCCATCCCTCCTTCCCTCCCTCCCTCCCTCCCTCGCTCCCCTGCCACCTCCCTCCCTCCTTCAGCAGTGCAGCACAGCCCCCCCCCCCCCCAAACTCTTCCTCTGGGTCCTAGAGTTCGTCCCCTGGGTGGCCGGTGTTGTTCAGAAAAGACTCGTCTCCCTGACTAGTTTCACTCATGCTCTTCTTCTTTTCTTTTCTCTCCCTCTCTCTCTCTCTCTCTCTCTCTCTCTCTCTCTCTCTCTCTCTCTTCCCCCCCCCCCCCCCCCCCCCACGACTCGCAGGGAACAGATCAAACGTGTGAAGGACTCGGACGACGTTCCCATGGTGCTCGTGGGGAACAAGTGTGACCTCCCGGCGCGCACGGTGGACACGAGGCAAGCCCAAGAGCTGGCCCGCTCCTACGGCATACCCTACATCGAAACCTCCGCCAAAACACGGCAGGTCGGTTGTGAGCGAGCGGCGGCGTTTCAAACGGGAAACGTTATTTTTTTTGTTTCGCGGAAATTTCGCGTTTACGCACTTGAAAACGACGCAGTTCCGACATTGGGCCACCAGAGGGTGCTGGTGCCACGAACGCCAACGACGGGAGAAGGCGGCGCATTCTGGTTGGGTTGTTGCTACAGCGACTGGCACAATCAAAAGTCGCAAGTCCCGGGAGAACCTCGACGGAGGAGCTACTGAGCACGTGCAGGAGAACTGGCCACTCGTTTGTGGGCGGGGCCTGCGGGAGGAACCTCGGAAGCACCCGAGGGGAGGGGGGGGGAAACGCTGGATTCAAACCGGAGACCATCTCGGGAGTCGTTCCCCGCCGCGTCGTAGCTCACGAGTTATTGCGCCGTTCTAAATTTGGCCGTGTGACTTTAGACGAGCCGAGTGAAGCAGCTTTTAACGCGGCCTGAGGTGGAACATCCTCTAAATCAGTGTTTTTCAACCACTGCTCCGTGGCACACTGGTGTTTCCGCGAGATCTAGTCAGGTGTGCCGTGGGAAATTATACAATTTCACATTTTTTTTCTAAAAAAACATTTGTTCTCACAGTGTGTTGCAGAGTAATCATGTATAAATACTCTTCGCCACTAGATGGCAGCACAGAACTTTGCGGTGAAATGTAAAGTGACAGACGTCAGTGTGGTTAATCTCCACCTCCTGCTGCCATCTTGTATCAAAGTACTGTGTCAGTGACAGTGATGGAGAAGTTTTTGAAAAGGAAGAATGTGAACCAGGATCTCAGCTCTTCATCCATCAGGTCCAGGTTTCACACTGAGGGAGTAAAATTAAAAAAAGGACTTTGCTTCTGTATTTACTTGATTCCTGTTGATAAAACTTTGATGAGAAAGACTTTATGTTATTAATAGAGGCTACAGATTTTCACATTTTAACATTTTCGGTGGTGGTGGTGGTGTGCTTTCCAAAAAAAAAAGTGTGTCTTGGCTCAAAAAGGTTGAAAAAAAATTCTCTAAATGCTGCAAGGCAGCAGGCAGCGGCTCACAGGCAGGTTCCCTCGGCTCCAGAGCACAACTGCTGGAATCAAGAGGACACACACACACACACGCACACACACACACACACACACACACACACACACTGGTCCAACCTGCAGTGTGTGTCACTCAAAAGAACATTTTTCTTTTTTTTTTTCTTTTGTGATCATGATTTTTTTTTTTTTTATCAGCGTTGCCATGGCGTTACTGCCACTTGGGAGGTTTGCTTCCACTTCTAACACTTTGTTAGAACGCGGTTAAAGACGAAGTGTTTCGATATCTCTGTAACCTGTGTGTGTGTCTCTGTGTGCGTGCGTGTGCGTGTGCGTGTGTGTGTGTGTGTGCAGGGAGTAGAAGACGCCTTTTACACGCTCGTGAGGGAGATCAGGCAGCACAAGCTGCGGAAGCTGAATCCGCCCGACGAGAGCGGTCAGGACTGTATGAGCTGTCGCTGCGTGGTGTCGTGATCCAGGTGAAGACACACACACACACACACACACACACACACACACACACACACACACACACACACACACAAACTGGAAGAGTCTCCAATCCGGCCTCACGAACAACTCAACAGCTTCAGACATTTCCTGGGACATTTCTCTGTATTTTGATGCTGCGTTATGTAACAGCGGTGCAATATGTGATACATTGTAACTCAATATGTGATACATTGTAACTCAATATGTGATACATTTAACTCAATATGTGATACATTGTAACTCAATATGTGATACATTTTAACTCAATATGTGATACATTGTAACTCAATATGTGATACATTTTAACTCAATATGTGATACATTTTGACTCGTTATGTGATACATTTTGACTCGTTATGTGATACATTTTGACTCGTTATGTGATACATTTTGACTCAGTATGTGATACATTTTGACTCAATATGTGATACATTTTAACTCAATATTTGATACATTTTGACTCAATATGTGATACATTACACTTTCCGAAGAATCTGGATTTTAACTCATTATGTAATAATAACTCTGGAAAGTGTAAAAAAACTAAATCTAATCGTGTGCCGTAGCTTTTCCTACTCCGACTCGTCTCTGGACCGTCGCTCCTCGGGTTCCACCCGGCGACGACTCGTTAACCGTCGGTAAAGTTTGGGTTTCACCCGTTTCCCCCTGCAGCTCGTCGTCGGGCGTCGAGGAGAAGCTCTACGGCTCCAAGTGGCAGCAAAAGACTGGAAGACGGAAAGATGGAACAAGGTCGACGACGAAACACCAACTTTTGTTTTCCCCTCCCCCCCCAAAAAAAATAAAATAAAAGAGGGACGATTGACGTGAAAAGGTCTTGTGGGAAAAACCACCCGTGCTGAATGAACCATAGACTTATTTTTTGAAATCGGAGGGAAGGATCCTGGACTTGTTTGCCGAAGCGGCGTGCTGAGCCGGCCGCGCCTCCTCCTTCTCCTCTTTTTTCTTCTTCTTCTTCTTCTTCTTCTTCTATCCTTTTCTTTCCGTCGGTCCGTGTCGGCCCGGGAGCAACACCACTAATGACTGTCTTCTCGACTCCGGTGTGGCGTCGCTCCACAAACGTACCTGCTAACTTATTGTTTTCAGTCTCAACACTGGTCGTGAACGGAGGCGCCCCTCCCCCCACCTCCCCTCCCCCCACCTCCGCCACCAACAACCCCTCCCCCGAAGGACGGATCATCGACCTGCATGGGGGAGGAAAAAAAGGACTGGAATGGACATTTAGAGACGTCCCAACAAGTTTCACGTAAAGACGCCCACCTTCACCGTCGATCGGCCGGCGGGGGAGGGGAACGACGCTGAACTTCTCCTTGTTTTGATTCGCCGTTAAAAAAAAAAAAAAAAGACGGAAAAACTTGATATTTGTGATTTAGCAGATTTGAAAAGAAGGGGAGCGCTTGTTTTAGACGGTCTGAGGTCTTTTCTTTCTTTAACCGACATCCCCGACGACGACGACGACACGGATTTCCACAACGCGGCGGTCGTCTCTCGTTTACAGGCGTCTTTAATTGTCTCTGGAATGTTTTTCCCTTAGCGACGGTGGGGGGGGGGGGGGGGGGGGGACCTTCTGTTTTAAAGACGTCCCAGTGCACCGAGACCTTGGTCTGTACAGTCGGTCGGTAAACCCTGACGGTTTTAGATTGGTTTTTTGGGGGGGTTTTTTTAACGGCGCCTTCAAGATGGCGGGAGCCGCTCGTCGTGGATCACAAGGCTCAGGAATCGGGGGGGGGGGGGGGTCCGGCTTGAGGTCCTGGACGACGGGACGCCACGTTTTTTTTTTAGTCTTGTAAACGGTGCAACGCACAAGTCCTGCCTCAGTTTGGTTGGTTTTTTTTTGTTTGTTTTGAAAAAACCCACCTAGCGAGCGCCGCTTTACGAAACTGTATTGGTTTGCGGCCCGGATTAAGACCGACCCGGGTCTACGTTTGCCTCGTCTGTCGGGTCGTAACCTCAAGCCCGACGTAAACCAGCTCGTCTTGACAAGTTGTCCCCGGCGTTTCCGTCACGCCGGTCTCGTTTGGACGAGACGAGTTTTTAATCGCATCTCGTTGGGATTTTTTTTAAGACACGACGTCAGATTTTTAATTTTTTTATTTTGGCGGGATGTTTTTCGAATACAAACATTTTATTTTGGGCGTCTTCTGTGAAGGAGATCAGATGGTTTTTCCGCATTTTTGTTGTCGTTGTCGTTGTTGTAGTCTTTCAAAGAAAAACAATCTATTTCTGGCTAAATTGATTTTGTACAGTTCCACTTGGTCTTTGTTTC
>NW_027662254.1:62500-76687 GCF_963422515.1 Blennius ocellaris | reverse complement strand
TGAAGGCATCAGAGTCTCCGGTCAGTCTCTAAGCGTCAGCGGGCTAAGCTACTTTTAGCACCCGTCTACGGTGAAACGCTGTTTATAGGGCTAGCAGGCTAAGCTACTGTTGGCACCCGTCTACGGTGAAACGCTGTTTATAGCGTTAGCAGGCTAAGCTACTATTAGCACCCCTCTACAGTAAAACGCTGCTTATAGCGTTAGCAGGTTAAGCTACTATTAGCACCCCTCTACAGTAAAACGCTGTTTATAGCGTTAGCAGGCTAAGCTACTGTTAGCACCCTTCGACGGTGAAACGCTGTTTATAGCGTTAGCAGGCTAAGCTACTGTTAGCACCCCTCTACAGTAAAACGCTGTTTATAGCGTTAGCAGGCTAAGCTACTGTTAGCACCCGTCTACGGTGAAACGCTGTTTATAGGGTTAGCAGGCTAAGCTACTGTTAGCACCCTTCTACGGTGAAACGCTGTTTATAGGGTTAGCAGGCTAAGCTACTGTTAGCACCCTTCTACGGTGAAACGCTGTTTATAGCGTTAGCAGGCGAGCTGCTGTTAACATCCAGCGGTGATTTAAGAAAACGGAGAGTTTTTGTGTTCGTTTCGTCCCTCGTGTTCTGAACGATGTTCACAGGAGACCGTTGGACTTATAAAAAGTTGTTCAAATTGTCGAGTTAGCGCAGCTGCACTGCGCATGCGTTGAGCCACCAGGCTGCGTCAACGAAAACATTGATACAAAAATCGATTAACAGCTGAGAATATTTTCCGTTTCCAGTAATTCATTAATTTTATCTCGTGAAAAGTATTTCTTTTTTTTTCTCTGTCAAAAAAATTCTAAATTCGCTGACGTTATAAAATGTGTCGCGCCGACTTCCGGTTCAGAAGCAGCGGCTGAAAACAACCGCCAGGTGTCGCTGTGGGTGAAGCGAAGCGCTGAGATGGAGAAAATACGGTGGCCCTGAAGTGCAAACCACAACAACAAGTTCAAAAACACAACAACAAATTGAAAAACACAACACAAAGGAAAAACACAACAACAAATGAAATCACAACAACAAATTGAAAAACAACACAAACGAAAAAACACAACAAATTGAAAAACACGACACATGAAAAAACACAACAAATTGAAAAACACAACAAATGAAAAAAACACAACAACAAATTGAGAATCACAACGACAGTAACTTCAAAGGAAGAGCAGCAGACGAGCTCTCTTTGAAGCCTTTGAACCAGAAGTTATTCTTCCTGAAGCACGAATTTCAAAACCTGGAAAAGTTTGTTGATCCTCTACCGACTCTTTCCTCCAGTTTGGACAAAACCTTGTTCCTCCTTCCTTCTGGTATTTTCTCCTCGTCAAACTAAACGAGCCACAAGAGAAACGACCTCCGGCTCATAAGCGCTACTGCCGTCGTCCAATCAGACGATCTCTCTCTGCCAACTGGTTTCTACCTTTTCCCTTTAAGTTACCGTCGTTGTGTTTTTGAATTTGCAGTTGTGTTTAGTGATTAGTTGTTGTGGTTTGCACTTCAGGGCCGCCGTAAGAAAACGATGGGCGTGACAAATGTTTTTTTTAAATGTGTTGCTTTTGGTTGTTTGAACGTCAGTCTGGAGGGACGAGGGACGTTTTGGACAACGAGCAGGAAAAAGGCTAAAAGGAGCAGAAGCGTCACGTCATCGTCGCAGAACCACGTTCTGGACAGATATTGTTCACGATGCTAATGTTTGTGTTTGAAAGGTTGAGAGGCGGTGGCCTGAAGGTCACGTGGAAAGGTCAGAGGTCATCTGGGGGGAAAAAAAAACAAACAACCCTAAAATGTTTAACTCTTCACTTCCTGCTGTTCAGTGAAACACGACGTGAACGGAAACCGGACGGTTCCTCCTTTTCCCGACCGAACCGAGACCGTCATGTTCGGTAACACACACACACACACACACACGTGTTCTTTCTGCAGTGAAGTGACAGCAGGGTTCTAATACAGGGTTCTAATGCCCCCCCCCCCCCCCTGCAGGTATGGGCTGTTTCTGGGGGGCGGAGAGAAAGTTCTGGAAGCAGAAAGAAGTTTACTCCACTCAAGTTGGCTACGCTGGAGGATTCACACCAAACCCCACCTATAGGGAGGTGTGCACAGGTACACACACACACACACACACACACACACTCACGTTATTAAAGTATGAAAACACACAAAACAGCGACAAAACGTACAAAAAATGACAATAAAAGCCACATAACCAGACAAAACAGGCAAAAGCTCCATAAAATCTCACAACCTGATGACAAAGCAGCTCAAATGGCTGGGGGAGGCGGGGCCTGAGGCTGGGGGAGGCGGGGCCTGAGGCTGGGGGAGGCGGGGCCTGAGGCTGGGGGAGGCGTGGCCTGAGGCTGGGGGAGGCGTGGCCTGAGGCTGGGGGAGGCGGGGCCTGAGGCTGGTGGAGGCGGGGCCTGATGCTGGTGGAGGCGGGGCCTGAGGCTGGTGGAGGCGGGGCCTGAGGCTGGTGGAGGCGTGGCCTGAGGCTGGTGGAGGCGTGGCCTGAGGCTGGTGGAGGTGGGGCCTGAGGCTGGGGAAGGCGGGGCCTGAGGATGGAGAAGCGTGGCCTGAGGCTGGGGGAGGCGGGGCCTGAGGCTGGTGGAGGCGTGGCCTGAGGCTGGGGGAGGCGGGGCCTGAGGCTGGTGGAAGTGGGGCCTGAGGCTGGGGGAGGCAGGGCCTGAGGCTGGTGGAGGCGGGGCCTGAGGCTGGTGGAGGCGGGGCCTGAGGCTGTAGGAGGCGTGGCCTGAGGCTGGGGGAGGCGGGGAGGTTAACCTGGACGTGTCGGTCCACAGGGAGGACGGGACACACGGAGGTGGTGAGAGTCGTCTTCCACCCCCAGAACATCAGCTTGGCCCGTCTGCTGAGAGTCTTCTGGGAGAGTCACGATCCCACGCAAGGTAATGCTAACGTGCTGCTAGCATGCTGCTAACGCTCTGCTAATGTGCTGCTAATGTTCTGCTAACGTGCTGCTAACGTGCTGCTAGCATGCTGCTAACGCTCTGCTAATGTGCTGCTAACGCTCTGCTAATGTTCTGCTAACGTGCTGCTAACGTGTTGCTAGTGTGCTGCTAACGTGCTGCTAATGCAATGCTACTGTGCTGCTAACATGCTGCTAAAGTGTGTGTGTGTGTGTGTGTGTGTTCCAGGGATGCGTCAGGGGAACGACGTAGGAACCACGTATCGTTCTGCCATCTTCACCTCGACTCAGCAGCAGCTGGAAGAAGCTTTGACCTCCAGAGATCAATATCAGAAGGTACAGCTGTCAATCACCTGGAGGCGGGACTTCCTGTACCTCCCTCTAATCCAGATTATAGAGCATCTTCCTCCTCTAATCCAGATTATAGAGCATCTTTCTTTAATCCAGATTATAGAACATCTTCCTCCTCTAACACCAGATTATAGAGCATCTTCCTCCTCTAATCCAGATTATAGAGCATCTTCCTCCACTAATCCAGATTATAGAGCATCTTCCTCCTCTAACACAGATTATAGAGCATCTTCCTCCTCTAATCCAGATTATAGAGCATCTTCCTCCTCTAATCCAGATTATAGAGCATCTTCCTCCACTAATCCAGATTATAGAGCATCTTCCTCCTCGAATCCAGATTATAGAGCATCTTTCTTTAATCCAGATTATAGAGCATCTTCCTCCTCGAATCCAGATTATAGAGCATCTTTCTTTAATCCAGATTATAGAATATCTTCCTCCTCTAGTTTAGATTATAGAGCATCTTCCCCCTCTAATCCAGATTATAGAGCATCTTCCCGCTCTAATCCAGATTATAGAGCATCTTCCTCCTCTAGTTTAGATTATAGAGCATCTTCCTCCTCTAATCCAGATTATAGAGCATCTTCCTCGTCTAATTTAGATTATAGAGCATCTTCCTCCTGTAATTTAGATTATAGAGCATCTTCCCCCTCTAATCCAGATTATAGAGCACCTTCCTCCTCTAATTTAGATTATAGAGCACCTTCCTCCTCTAATTTAGATTATAGAGCATCTTCCCCCTCTAATCCAGATTATAGAGCATCTTCCCCCTCTAATCCAGATTATAGAGCATCTTCCTCCTCTAGTTTAGATTATAGAGCATCTTCCTCCTCCAATCCAGATTATAGAGCATCTTCCTCCTCTACTTTAGATTATAGAGCATCTTCCCCCTCTAATCCAGATTATAGAGCATCTTCCTCCTCTAGTCCAGATGATAGAGCATCTTCCTCCTCTAATCCAGATTATAGAGCATCTTCCTCCTCTAGTCCAGATGATAGAGCATCTTCCCCCTCTAATCCAGATTATAGAGCATCTTCCTCCTCTAGTCCAGATGATAGAGCATCTTCCCCCTCTAATCCAGATTATAGAGCATCTTCCTCCTCTAGTCCAGATGATAGAGCATCTTCCTCCTCTAATCCAGATTATAGAGCATCTTCCTCCTCTAGTCCAGATGATAGAGCATCTTCCTCCTCTCCTCAGCTGCTCACAGAGCGGGGACTAGGTCAGATCACCACTCAGATGGGTTCTGGTGAGACGTTCTACTACGCGGAGGATTACCACCAGCAGTACCTGAGCAAAGACCCTGGCGGCTACTGTGGCCTGCGAGGAACCGGCGTCTCCTGTCCAATCGGACGGGAGGAGACGGGCTGAGCGGCCAATCAGAGGGCAGCGTGACGACACACTGGAAGGTTCTCCGGGTTCCTCAAGCGGATTATTTAAAAAGAAGCGTTTTTGTGTTTTGATGCTTTGAAAATGTACCAGAAGAAATAAAATCCAATTCAGATGAAGATGGTCTGGAACACACACACACACACACACACACACACACACACACACACACACACACACACACACACACACACACACACACACACACACACACACACACACACACACACACACACACTATGTCTCACATTCTTGCAAAAATTCTACAAAGTGACGGTTCCAACAGTCGAGTCAATATTTGGACTGAAGAGGAACGTTTAGAAAAACAGGAAGGAGTGTGTGTGTGTGTGTGTGTGTGTGTGTGTGTGTGTGTGTGTGTGTGTGTGTGTGTGTGTGTGTGTGTGTGTGTGTGTGTGTGTGTGTGTGTGTGTGTGTGTGTGTGTGTGTGTGTGTGTGTGTGTGTGTGAGATGGTAAATGTCACGTTTACAAACCTGAACAAATCCTTGTAAACATGGAGAAATGAGCTCAACGTGAGTGAAGAAGGTTCTGTTTGGTTCCGTGAGTCATTTCAGCAACTGCAGGAGAACCTGCAGAACCAGGCCCAGAAGAGAACCTGTAGAACCAGACCTAGAAGAGAACCTGCAGAACCAGACCCGGTAGGAGAACCCGTAGAACCAGACTTTTTGTTTTGTTTGTTTTGTGAGAACGTCGTCACGTGAACGTGAAACTTCTCGGAAACAAAAACGCAAAAACGATACGTTTTCTTCTGGAAAGTCTCATGAACGTGAAACTTTTTGAAAACTAAAACGCAGACTGTCGGTTCGTGCTCGAAACATTCCGGAAGTGAAAGCACAAAAACGCTACGTTTCCATTCAAAATGTTGCGTAAACGTGAAACTTTTTAGAAAGAAAAATGCTAAAATATTTGCCCAAAACATCGTCGTGAACGTAAAGTTTTCAGAAATTACATTTTTTTAAAATGAAGACGAGTAAAAACTAACGATACATTTTCAATTGAAACGTTAAACATGAAACTTTTTGGAAAAGAAAATGAAAAAATAAAAAGATACGTCTTTAATTTAAAATGTCTTTGGAGTCACAACAACCGGGCGGCGACACTTAGAACGTTCTTGCAGAACTTTTCGAAAGTGAAAAAAACTTCCGTTCAAAACATCCGGCGCAAAACTTTTCAGAAATGAAAACGCAAAGAAGTTTTCAGTCGAAACGTGAAACTTTACAGAAACAAAACAAGAAAAACGAGACATTTTGTTCTCAAAATGTCTGAATGTGAAACAAAAAGACGAAAAAATGCAAAAAGCAAAAAAACAAAACAAAACCGTAGCATTTTTCAGTTCTTGTCTCAGACGAGCCTCAAAAAGTCCCAGAATGCAACTGTTTGTTTATTAAAAATGATTTTTATGTTCAGATTGTAAACATTTTGAATAGTTTTCTTCTTCTGCCTTAAAAAAAACCAAACAAAAACCTGCTGAAGTTAAAAAGTGACGATAAAACGACGACATGAGCCTCGTATGTTTGGGCAGAACTTTAATGTGGCGCCGCGCCGCGCCGCGACTGACAGACATCATCTCACGCTTAGCGTCTTAGCAAACAAGCTAGCTAGCCTAACTCGCTCCTCAATGGTCTTGAGCTGTAATCAGAGTACTTTTATTCCCGCGTTTATGATGCCATTACTTTAGCATGTTTGCTAACAAAAGAGCTAAACCGTGTCGGAGCCGGGTACAGTTAGCGTTTTCCCCAACGCCGCGATGGTGACGTGAAGTTGAGCATGCGTCCAAAAAGTGCCACGGCGACGTCGAAGACGCGAAAATGTCGATTGTGCATTTTGAAACGAGTCTTTCGACACGAAATAAGCAAAGTCAAACGCTAGCTGACGTGCTCGGTCTCCGTCAGCGGACTTGAAGACGCGACACCTTCTTCAGAGCAAAGTTTAGCGTTCCGTTAGCTAACACGCTCGCTACCGTGATCATTCGGCGTTTCATGCTAGTTCAGTACGAGTTGTCAGTCAAGCGTCGGGGATTTACGTGGCGGATGTTCGGCTGAGCGCGAAACTTGAGCCGTTGGCGTGAGAAAGAGGTTTGATAGATCAAATCTTCCGCCGTGAGACGAGATAAGATCTGTGAGTCTGAAGCGGAGCAGGATGTGTGGCGGCCGCGGTCGTTTCCTGGAGTCGTCCTCGTCAGATGTTAGCGTGACGGACGTGATGCTATCAGGCTTCCAGAGAAAGTCATTTTTCCACTAAGGGCAGCGACACCGTCCTGGCGCCGGACAAGGTGGAGGCGGCGGTGGAGGTGGCGGCGGCGGCGTTCAGCCGGCGGTGGAGGAAGGCGGGGCAGAAGGTGGACAGGTACGCGTCCTTGAAGCCGGAGTGGCAGAAGCAGTAGACCAGCGGGTCGAGGAGGCAGTCGGTGTAGGACAGCACCATGAGGCCGTCGTACACCTGCACCGCCACCACCTCCACCCCCTCCCAGCCGCACAGCCGCACGCCCAGCAGCGCCGCGCGCGCCACCGCGCACGGCAGGAAGCAGACGGAGAACACCGCCACCACCGAGGTGACGGCGCACATGGCGCGCCGCAGCTTGGTCTTGTCGCCCACCGTCTTCTGCCGCAGGCGGCCCACCATGTGCACCGTCACGTAGACCAGCACCACGAAGGGAACCAGGATCTGGGTGAAGAACACCGCCTGGAACCACAAACAGCTGATGCTAACAGGGGCTAGCTGGAGCGCCGTCGTCGTTCACCCGTGACACAAAACGACTGTTAGCATTAGCCAATGCTGTTATGTTTAGATAAGCGCTGTGACAGCTAGTGCTAATGTGACAGCTAATGCGACTGTGAACGCTAGTGCTAATGTGACAGCTAATGCAACTGTGAACGCTAATGCTAATGTGACAGCTAGTGGTAATGTGACAGCTAATGCGACTGTGAACGCTAATGCTAATGTGACAGCTAGTGCTAATGTGACAGCTAATGCGACTGTGAACGCTAGTGCTAATGTGACAGCTAGTGCTAATGTGACAGCTAATGCGACTGTGAACGCTAATGCTAATGTGACAGCTAGTGCTAATGTGACAGCTAATGCGACTGTGAACGCTAATGCTAATGTGACAGCTAGTGCTAATGTGACAGCTAATGCGACTGTGAACGCTAATGCTAACGTGACAGCTAATGCAACTGTGAACGCTAATGCTAACGTGACAGCTAGTGCTAATGTGACAGCTAATGCTATATGTCTAGAATAGAATAAGCCAGAACCTGGTCCAGGTGCAGGACCAGAGGCGCGGTTAGGGGTAGGGTTGGCGCGGTTACCTCTCTGAAGGTGTCGGTGACGTCGTGGTAGTACGTCTCGTTGCTCCGCCCGTGGCTGTTGCAGCACTCGAAGGTGGAGACCATGGTGGGCACGGTGAAGGGCAGCAGCAGCAGCCAGATCAGCACCGAGATCTGCGGCGTCTTCTTCAGGACGCGCACGAAGTTGCGGCGGCCGAGGTGCACCACGTTGAAGTAGCGGTCCAGCGACAGCATGATGAGGAAGGCGATGCTGGCGCCGCGGTTCAGGAACAGCATGAAGAGCAGCGCGCGGCACAGCAGGGGGTTGCCGCTGCGCCGCACGGCGTGCTGGTAGTGGAAGATCTTGACCGGCAGGCAGGCCACCAGCATGAAGTCGGCCACCACGATGTTGAACAGGAACACGCTCTTGTTCCGCCAGAACTTGAACCTGCAACCACAGACACAAGGTCCGTCTGCGTCTCGCCGTCTGGAGACGGCAAGGACAGACACGGTGTCTCGTAGAGGTGGACGCCGACTCCTTACAGCTGGACTGTGTGGCAGCTGTGTGACAAGTGTACGGCAGCTGTGTGGCAGCTGTGTGGCAGGTGTGTCTCAGGAGTGTCTCAGGAGTGTCTCAGGTGTATGACAGGTGTGTCTCAGGTGTGTCTCAGGTGTGTCTCAGGAGTGTCTCAGGTGTGTCTCAGGAGTGTCTCAGGTGTATGGCAGCTGTATGGCAGCTGTGTCTCAGGTGTGTCTCAGGAGTGTCTCAGGAGTGTCTCAGGTGTGTCTCAGGAGTGTCTCAGGTGTATGACAGGAGTGTCTCAGGAGTGTCTCAGGTGTATGACAGGAGTGTCTCAGGTGTGTCTCAGGAGCGTCTCAGGATTGTCTCAGGTGTGTCTCAGGTGTATGGCAGGTGTGTCTCAGGTGTGTCTCAGGAGTGTCTCAGGAGTGTCTCAGGTGTATGACAGGAGTGTCTCAGGAGTGTCTCAGGTGTGTCTCAGGTGTGTCTCAGGAGTGTCTCAGGTGTGTCTCAGGTGTGTCTCAGGAGTGTCTCAGGTGTGTCTCAGGTGTATGACAGGAGTGTCTCAGGAGTGTCTCAGGAGTGTCTCAGGAGTGTCTCAGGAGTGTCTCAGGAGTGTCTCAGGTGTATGACAGGAGTGTCTCAGGAGTGTCTCAGGTGTGTCTCAGGTGTGTCTCAGGAGTGTCTCAGGTGTGTCTCAGGTGTGTCTCAGGAGTGTCTCAGGTGTGTCTCAGGTGTATGGCAGGTGTGTCTCAGGAGTGTCTCAGGTGTGTCTCAGGAGTGTCTCAGGAGTGTCTCAGGTGTGTCTCAGGTGTGTCTCAGGAGTGTCTCAGGTGTGTCTCAGGTGTGTCTCAGGAGTGTCTCAGGTGTGTCTCAGGTGTGTCTCAGGTGTGTCTCAGGAGTGTCTCAGGTGTGTCTCAGGAGTGTCTCAGGAGTGTCTCAGGTGTGTCTCAGGTGTATGACAGGTGTGTCTCAGGTGTGTCTCAGGAGTGTCTCAGGTGTGTCTCAGGAGTGTCTCAGGTGTGTCTCAGGTGCATGGCAGGTGTGTCTCAGGAGTGTCTCAGGTGTGTCTCAGGAGTGTCTCAGGTGTGTCTCAGGTGTGTCTCAGGTGCATGGCAGGTGTGTCTCAGGTGTGTCTCAGGTGTATGACAGGTGTGTCTTAGGAGTGTCTCAGGTGTGTCTCAGGTGTGTCTCAGGAGTGTCTCAGGTGTGTCTCAGGAGTGTCTCAGGTGTGTCTCAGGTGTATGGCAGGTGTGTCTCAGGAGTGTCTCAGGAGTGTCTCAGGTGTATGGCAGGTGTGTCTCAGGTGTGTCTCAGGAGTGTCTCAGGTGTGTCTCAGGTGTGTCTCAGGTGTGTCTCAGGAGTGTCTCAGGTGTGTCTCAGGTGTGTCTCAGGAGTGTCTCAGGTGTGTCTCAGGTGTGTCTCAGGAGTGTCTCAGGTGTGTCTCAGGTGCATGGCAGGTGTGTCTCAGGAGTGTCTCAGGTGTGTCTCAGGAGTGTCTCAGGTGTGTCTCAGGTGTGTCTCAGGTGCATGGCAGGTGTGTCTCAGGTGTGTCTCAGGTGTATGACAGGTGTGTCTCAGGAGTGTCTCAGGAGTGTCTCAGGTGTGTCTCAGGTGTGTCTCAGGAGTGTCTCAGGTGTGTCTCAGGTGTCCAGCAGGTGGAGTCTCACCTGAAGATGAAGACGTAGAGGACGGACAGGTTGAGCGGCAGACCCAGACTGAACTCCAGAACCATGATCCAGGACAGGATCTGGTAGGTCACCTGGTTGAGGGTCTGGCAGTGGTCCGGGTTCTCTGGGGTCAGAGGGTTCTCCGGGGTGAGAGGGTTCTCCAGGCTCAGAGGGGTCATCATGAGGGCTTCCACTGGCAGCTGGTCAGGGCACACATCACTCTGTCCACTGTCCTCACTCTGTCCACTGTCCTCACTCTGTCCACTGTCCTCACTCTGTCCACTGTCCTCACTATGTCCTCACTCTGTCCACTGTCCTCACTCTGTCCTCACACTGTCCTCATTCTGTCCACTGTCCTCACTCTGTCCTCACACTGTCCTCACTATGTCCTCACTCTGTCCTCACACTGTCCTCACTCTGTCCACTGTCCTAACTCTGTCCTCACTCTGTCAACTGTCCTCACTCTGTCCTCACACTGTCCTCACACTGTCCTCACTCTGTCCTCACTTTGTCCTCACTCTGTCCACTGTCCTCACTCTGTCCACTGTCCTCACTATGTCCTCACTCTGTCCACTCTCCTCACTCTGTCCACTGTCCTCACTCTGTCCTCACTCTGTCCTCACTATGTCCTCACTCCTCACTCTGTCCACTGTCCTCACTATGTCCTCACTCTGTCCTCACTCTGTCCACTCTCCTCACTCTGTCCACTGTCCTCGCTCAGCAGAGAGAAAGTCCCCCGGCGAGGCTGGAGGAGGTTTATATTGAAGAAGAAGAGGAGGAGGAGGAGGCGGAGCTGAAGCTCCTCCTCCTCCTCCTCTTCCTCCTCCTCCTCCTCTCACTGATTCACAGCTCGTCTGAAAAGCCTTTGAAGCTTCACCCTTTACCTTCCTTATAAATATAAATATTTATAAACATTGTTAACTTTATCAACTTTATAAATATTATAAAAATTAACTTCATTAACTTTACTAAATGTATAAACATTCTAAACATGTATTACTGTATCTGAGCTCCTGTTTCCATGGCAACAAGTTGACAATAGTCTGTCTCACATGAAACCTTGTCTCAGGACAGTTAGTCTCTCTGGACATTTAGTCTCTCTGGACAGTTAGTCTCTCCGGACGGTTAGTCTCTCAGGACAGTTAGTCTCTCAGGACAGTTAGTCTCTCAGGACAGTTAGTCTCTCAGGACAGTTAGTCTCTCAGGACAGTTAGTCTCTCCGGACAGTTAGTCTCTCAGGACAGTTAGTCTCTCTGGACAGTTAGTCTCTCAGGACAGTTAGTCTCTCAGGACAGTTAGTCTCTCAGGACAGTTAGTCTCTCCGGACAGTTAGTCTCTCAGGACAGTTAGTCTCTCTGGACAGTTAGTCTCTCTGGACGGTTAGTCTCTCTGGACAGTTAGTCTCTCCGGACAGTTAGTCTCTCTGGACAGTTAGTCTCTCTGGACGGTTAGTCTCTCCGGACAGTTAGTCTCTCCGGACAGTTAGTCTCTCAGGACAGTTAGTCTCTCCGGACAGTTAGTCTCTCAGGACAGTTAGTCTCTCTGGACAGTTAGTCTCTCTGGACAGTTAGTCTCTCCGGACAGTTAGTCTCTCAGGACAGTTAGTCTCTCTGGACAGTTAGTCTCTCCGGACAGTTAGTCTCTCAGGACAGTTAGTCTCTCTGGACAGTTAGTCTCTCCGGACAGTTAGTCTCTCCGGACAGTTAGTCTCTCTGGACAGTTAGTCTCTCAGGACGGTTAGTCTCTCTGGACGGTTAGTCTCTCTGGACAGTTAGACACTCTGGACAGTTAGTCTCTCTGGACAGTTAGACACTCTGGACAGTTAGTCTCTCAGGACAGTTAGACACTCTGGACAGTTAGTCTCTCAGGACAGTTAGTCTCTCAGGACAGTTAGACACTCTGGACAGTTAGTCTCTCCGGACAGTTAGTCTCTCAGGACAGTTAGTCTCTCTGGACAGTTAGTCTCTCCGGACAGTTAGTCTCTCCGGACAGTTAGTCTCTCTGGACAGTTAGTCTCTCTGGACAGTTAGTCTCTCCGGACAGTTAGACACTCTGGACAGTTAGACACTCTGGACAGTTAGTCTCTCCGGACAGTTAGTCTCTCCGGACAGTTAGTCTCTCCGGACAGTTAGTCTCTCTGGACGGTTAGTCTCTCTGGACGGTTAGTCTCTCTGGACAGTTAGACACTCTGGACAGTTAGTCTCTCTGGACAGTTAGACACTCTGGACAGTTAGTCTCTCAGGACAGTTAGTCTCTCAGGACAGTTAGACACTCTGGACAGTTAGTCTCTCAGGACAGTTAGTCTCTCCTGACAGTTGGACACACTGGACAGGTAGTCTCTCTGGACAGTTAGTCTCTATGGACAGTTAGACACTCTGGATAGTTGGACACTGTGGACAGTTAGTCTATCTGGACAGTTGGACACTCAGGACAGTTGGACACTCTGGACAGTTGGACACCCAGGACAGTTGGACACTGAGGACAGATGGACACCCAGGACAGTTGGACACTCTGGGCAGTTGGACACTGAGGACAGGTGGACACAGGACAGTTGGACACTCTGGACACTCAGTCTCTCTGGACAGTTGGACACTGAGGACAGATGGACACTCTGGACGTCTCCTTCCAGCTGCTCGATGTGAAATTCCTCCACACAAAGCCGTCATGTCTGCACATGTCCAACGTCTTCCTGGGAAGACGTCCAGGTCCTTCTACCAGCACACACACACACACACACACACACACACACACACACACACACACACACACACACACACACACACACACACACACACACACACACACACACACACACACACACACACACACACACACACACACACACAGGGTGAAAGTCCAAAGTGAAGACGGGACATTGAGACTTCATTCGGTGACGTTTTGAGGATTTTAGATAAATATTATCTCAGAATGTTGAAGGTTTGTTATTTCTGAACCAAACTGTGTGTGTGTGTGTGTGTGTGTGTGTGTGTGTGTGTGTGTGTGTGTGTGTGTGTGTGTGTGTGTCCAAGCTGTTATCTAGATGAGGTGAAGCTGCTTCCTCTTTCACACTCGTACGTTTCAGAGAAACTCAGATAGAACTTTGATATGATGAACTGTGTGTGTGTGTGTGTGTGTGTGTGTGTGTGTGTGTGTGTGTGTGTGTGCGTGTGTGTCTAACCCTACGAAGTATCACGTGTGGTGTCCAGCAGGGGGAGCCAGAGGGCCTGACTGGTGTACAGAGCTACAAGACTAGAGCTACAAGTGTAGAGCTACAAGACTTGTAGCTCTACACTTGTAGCTCTACACTTGTAGCTCTAGTCTTGTAGCTCTAGTCTTGTAGCTCTAGTCTTGTAGCTCGACACTTGTAGCTCTAGTCTTGTAGCTCTAGTCTTGTAGCTCTAGTCTTGTAGCTCTAGTCTTGTAGCTCTAGTCTTGTAGCTCTAGTCCTGTAGCTCTAGTCTTGTAGCTCGACACTTGTAGCTCTAGTCTTGTAGCTCAAGTCTTGTAGCTCTAGTCTTGTAGCTCGACACTTGTAGCTCTAGTCTTGTAGCTCTAGTCTTGTAGCTCTACACTTGTAGCTCTAGTCTTGTAGCTCTAGTCTTGTAGCTCTAGTCTTGTAGCTCGACACTTGTAGCTCTAGTCTTGTAGCTCTAGTCTTGTAGCTCTAGTCTTGTAGCTCTAGTCTTGTAGCTCGACACTTGTAGCTCTAGTCTTGTAGCTCTAGTCTTGTAGCTCTAGTCTTGTAGCTCTAGTCTTGTAGCTCGACACTTGTAGCTCTAGTCTTGTAGCTCTAGTCTTGTAGCTCTAGTCTTGTAGCTCTAGTCTTGTAGCTCGACACTTGTAGCTCTAGTCTTGTAGCTCTAGTCTTGCAGCTCTAGTCTTGCAGCTCTAGTCTTGCAGCTCTAGTCTTGTAGCTCTAGTCTTGCAGCTCTAGTCTTGTAGCTCTACACTTGTAGCTCTAGTCTTGTAGCTCTAGTCTTGTAGCTCTAGTCTTGTAGCTCTACACTAGTAGCTCTAGTCTTGTAGCTCT
>NW_027662254.1:0-57500 GCF_963422515.1 Blennius ocellaris | reverse complement strand
AGACGGAGAGAGAGAGAGAGAGAGAGAGAGAGAGAGAGAGAGAGAGAGAGAGAGAGAGAGAGGTCTGCATTCGTAAGCAAGTTGAACAAAACGGATTTGAAGAGTCAAGATTCGAGGAAGGGTCACTTTAAATGTGCCGAGTCATGCTTGGCCCCGGGAGGGTCACGGGGACGTCCCTCAGATGACGGCGTTGCGCGTCGCCGGCTGCGTGTTCCCGGTGGAGCTGTCCGAGCGGCGGCGCCTTGCCCCGGGACAGGAAGGGGAAAGTAGTTGGACACGTAGAGTCCCTTGAACTTGGTGCTGCAGAAGCAGTAGACCAGCGGGTCCAGCAGGCAGTCCACGTAGGACAGGACCATCAGGCCGTCGAAGGCCACCGCCGCCTTGTCCTGGCTGCGCTCGCTCAGCTCCTGCACCCGCAACCACCAGCAGCACCACCCGGGCCACGGTGCAGGGCAGGAAGCACAGGGAGAACACCACCATGACGGCGGTGACCAGCAGGACGGCGCGGCGGCAGCCTTGCCCGGTCGCCCACGCTCTTCTGCTGCAGACGCTTCACGATGTGGACCGTGCAGTAGACCAGGACCACGAAGGGGACGAGGATCTGCGTGAAGAAGACCGCCTCCCGCATGCTGTCCACCACCGTCCTGCAAGACACGCACACCGCCGGCCACATGTCACTGGACATTTATGTCGAGGGAAAACTGCAGAGTCATGGTGTCCAGAACACCGTGACTCAGCAGTTTTCACATGTTACTGGACATTTATGTCGAGGGAAAACTGCAGAGTCACGGTGTCCAGAACACCGTGACTCAGCAGTTTTCACATGTTACTGGACATTTATGTCGAGGGAAAACTGCAGAGTCACGGTGTCCAGAACGCCATGACTCAGCAGTTCACACAAGACATTTCTGTGGAGTCAAAACTGCCGAGTCATGGCATCTAGAACACTGTGACTCAGCAGTTTTCACATGTTACTGGACATTTATGTCGAGGGAAAACTGCAGAGTCACGGTGTCCCAGAACGCCATGACTCAGCAGTTCACACAGACATTTCTGTGGAGTCAAAACTGCCGAGTCATGGCATCTAGAACACTGTGACTCGGCAGTTTTCACACGTCACTGGACATTTATGTCGAGGGAAAACTGCAGAGTCATAGTATCCAGTACACCATGACTGCAGTTTTCCCTCGACATAAATGTCCAAAAACATGGGAAAACTGCTGAGTCATGGTGTTCTGGGCCACCATGACTCTGCAGCTTTCCCCTCGACATAAATGACCGGTGACGTATGAAAACTGCTGAGTCATGGTGTCCAGAACACCATGACTCAGCAGTTTTTCACATGTTATTGGACATTTATGTCGAGGGAAAACTGCAGAGTTCATGGTGTCCAGAACGCCATGACTCAGCAGTTCACACAGACATTTCTGTGGAGTCAAAACTGCCGAGTCATGGCATCTAGAACACTGTGACTCGGCAGTTTTCACACGTCACTGGACATTTATGTCGAGGGAAAACTTGCAGAGTCATAGTATCCAGTACACCATGACTGCAGTTTTCCCTCGACATAAATGTCCAATAACATGTGAAAACTGCTGAGTCATGGTGTTCTGGGCACCATGACTCTGCAAGCTTTCCCTCGACATAAATGACCGGTGACGTGTGAAAACTGCTGAGTCATGGTGTCCCAGAACACCATGACTGAGAGTTTGACTCAGCAGTTCACGCATCAGACATTTCCTGTGGAGTCAAAACTGCCGAGTCATGGTGTCCAGAACACCATGACTCAGCAGTTTTCACATCACGGGACATTTCTGTACAATGTAAAGTGCCGAGTCATGGTGTCCAGAACACCATGACTCAGCAGTTCACAGGTCACTGGACATTTATGTCAAGGGGAAAACTGCAGAGTCATGGTGTCCCCAAGAACACCATGACTCAGCGGGGACGGGACGAGACGGAAGGGACAGGGGGGCGGGGGCAGAGGACGGGAGATGGGGGGGACAGAGGGACGGAGGGACGGAGGGACACGGGGCGGGGGGCAGAGGGTGGGGGGATGGGAGGGACAGAGAGACGGGGGGACGGAGGGACAGAGAGACGGGGGGGACGGAGGGACAGAGAGACAGGGGGACGGAGGGACAGAGAGACGGGGGGACGGAGGGACAGAGAGACGGGGGGACGGAGGGGACAGAGAGACAGGGGGACGGAGGGACAGAGAGACGGGGGGACGGAGGGACAGAGAGACGGGGGGACAGGGGGCAGTTGTACTCTGCAGAGCTTCACGTTCCCTCCAGAACAAACACAGTTTGCAGCCCGGCGAGGCGGAGCCTCAATCAAAACCGTCCTTGTTCCTCCAGGAGGACATTCTGCAGCCAGGAGTGAAAAACTGAGCAAATAAACCAGACTGACCCGTTTCAGGTCCACCAGGACCACCAGGACCACCAGGGCCCATCTGGTCCTCTCTGGTCCTCTCTGGTCTTGACCTGACACTCTATGCTGAAGCAGAGGTCTCCGGCCCCCGTCCTCCAGGTTTTAGTCTGTCCCTGCTGCAGACCTGATCCAGTGATGATGTCATCACCAAGGTCGTTAAAAAGACCAATAACGAGCCCCTCATTGTGATCAGGTGGGCGGAGCTAAACCCTGCGGGACGCCGGCCCCCCAGGACTGAGGACGGACCCTGCAGGACGCCGGCCCCCCAGGACTGAGGACGGACGCCCCTGTAGTCAATGCTAGTTGCTAAATTCTAGCTATTGGATGCTACATGCTAAGTAGCAGATGCTAAACTCTTGATGCTAAATGTTAGATCCTAGATGCTAAATGCTAGAAACACAATGCTAGATGCTAAATGCTGGATGCTACAGTACAGTACAGTACAGTACAGTACAGTACAGTAGAGTACAGTACAGTAGAGTAGGCTAGAGTAGAGTACAGTAGAGCAGAGTAGAGTAGAGTAGAGTAGGGAAGACTAGAGTAGAGTAGAGTAGAGTAGGCTAGAGTAGGCTAGAGTAGAGTAGAGTAGGCTAGAGTAGGCTAGAGTAGAGTAGAGTAGAGTAGAGTAGGCTAGAGTAGGCTAGAGTAGAGTAGAGTAGGCTAGAGTAGGCTAGAGTAGAGTAGAGTAGAGTAGAGTAGGCTAGAGTAGAGTAGAGTAGACTAGAGTAGAGTAGGCTAGAGTAGAGTAGAGTAGAGTAGAGTAGAGTAGGCTAGAGTAGAGTAGAGTAGAGTAGAGTAGGCTAGAGTAGAGTAGAGTAGAGTAGAGTAGAGTAGGCTAGAGTAGAGTAGAGTAGAGTAGAGTAGAGTAGAGTAGAGTAGAGTAGGCTAGAGTAGAGTAGAGTAGAGTAGAGTAGGCTAGAGTAGAGTAGAGTAGAGTAGAGTAGGCTAGAGTAGAGTAGAGTAGAGTAGAGTAGAGTAGAGTAGAGTAGAGTAGAGTAGGCTAGAGTAGAGTAGAGTAGGCTAGAGTAGAGTAGAGTAGAGTAGAGTAGAGTAGAGTAGGCTAGAGTAGAGTAGAGTAGAGTAGAGTAGAGTAGAGTAGGCTAGAGTAGAGTAGAGTAGAGTAGAGTAGAGTAGGCTAGAGTAGAGTAGAGTAGAGTAGAGTAGAGTAGAGTAGAGTAGAGTAGAGTAGAGTAGAGTAGGCTAGAGTAGAGTAGAGTAGAGTAGAGTAGAGTAGAGTAGGCTAGAGTAGAGTAGAGTAGAGTAGAGTAGGCTAGAGTAGAGTAGAGTAGAGTAGAGTAGAGTAGAGTAGGGTAGAGTAGGGTAGGGTAGAGTACAGTAGAGTAGGGTAGAGTAGAGTAGGGTAGGGTAGAGTAGAGTAGGGTAGAGTACAGTAGAGTAGGGTAGAGTAGGGTAGAGTAGAGTAGAGTAGAGTAGAGTAGAGTAGAGTAGAGTAGAGTAGGGTAGGGTAGAGTAGAGTAGAGTAGAGTAGAGTAGAGTAGAGTAGAGTAGAGTAGAGTAGAGTAGGGTAGGGTAGAGTAGAGTAGAGTAGAGTAGAGTAGAGTAGAGTAGAGTAGAGTAGAGTAGGCTAGACTAGAGTAGAGTAGAGTAGAGTAGAGTAGAGTAGAGTAGAGTAGAGTAGAGTAGGGTAGAGTAGGGTAGAGTAGAGTAGAGTAGAGTAGAGTAGAGTAGAGTAGAGTAGGCTAGACTAGAGTAGAGTAGAGTAGAGTAGAGTAGAGTAGAGTAGAGTAGAGTAGAGTAGGGTAGAGTAGGGTAGAGTAGAGTAGAGTAGAGTAGAGTAGGGTAGAGTAGAGTAGAGTAGAGTAGGGTAGAGCCGGTCTTGACCGACACCAGCAGCAGAACGAGGGTCGTTATCAGTGACGACTGATAAAGTCTCACTTCTATTTTTAGGGTTTTTGTTTCAGCGTCTCGCTACGACTCTGATCCAGACCAGAACCTAACCTTCACTAGTAGAACCCGGTACCTTCAGAAGTAGAACCTGAGACCCTTGGATCCCTCAGAATCAGAACCTCAGACCCTCGGTACCTTCAGAAGTAGAACCTCAGACTCTCTGTACCTTCAGAATCAGAACCTCAGGCCGTCAGAACCCTCAGAAGTAGAACCTCAGACCCTCAGAAGTAGAACCTCAGACTCTCTGTACCTTCAGAATCAGAACCTCAGACCGTCAGAACCCTCAGAATAAGAACCTCAGACCCCCTCAGAATCAGAACCTCAGACCGTCAGAACCCTCAGAAGTAGAACCTCAGACCGTCTGTACCCTCAGAAGTAGAACCTCAGACCCTCTGTACCCTCAAAATCAGAACCTCAGACCCTCTGTACCTTCAGAATCAGAACGTCAGACCCTCTGTACCCTCAGAATCAGAACCTCAGACTGTGGGAACCCTCAGAAGTAGACCCTCAGACTGTGGGAACCCTCAGAAGGAGAACCTCAGACCCTCAGAACCAGAACCTCAGACCGTGGGAACCCTCAGAAGTAGAACCTCAGACCCTCAGAAGTAGACCCTCAGACTGTGGGAACCCTCAGAATCAGACCCTCAGACCCTCAGAAGTAGAACCTCAGACCCTCAGAAGTAGACCCTCAGACCGTGGGAACCCTCAGAATCAGACCCTCAGACCCTGGGAACCCTCAGAAGGAGACCCTCAGACCATGGGAACCCTCAGAATCAGACCCTCAGACCCTGGGAACCCTCAGAAGGAGACCCTCAGACCCTGGGAACCCTCAGAAGGAGACCCTCAGACCATGGGAACCCTCAGAATCAGACCCTCAGACCCTGGGAACCCTCAGAAGGAGACCCTCAGACCATGGGAACCCTCAGAATCAGACCCTCAGACCATGGGAACCCTCAGAAGGAGACCCTCAGACCGTGGGAACCCTCAGAAGGAGACCCTCAGACCGTGGGAACCCTCAGAAGGAGACCCTCAGACCGTGGGAACCCTCAGAAGGAGACCCTCAGACCGTGGGAACCCTCCGCAGCAGACCGTCTGCGGGTACCTTGATGAGCGTGTCGTCCTTGGCGTCGCTCTTGTGGCTGTTGCAGCAGTCGAAGTTCTTGAGCATGGTGGGCACGGTGAGCGGCAGCAGCAGCAGCCAGATGAGGATGGAGATGTGCGGCGACTTCTTGAGCGCCTTCAGCAGGTTCTTCCTCCCCGGGTGAACCACGTTGAAGTAGCGGTCGATGGAGGTGACGGTGAGGAAGGCGATGCTGGCGCCGCGGTTCAGGAACAGCATGAAGAGCATGGCCTTGCACACCACCTCGTTGCCGCTGCGCCGCTCGCCCCGGATGAAGTTGTGGGCCTTGATGGGGAGGCAGAACAGCAGCAGGATGTCGGCCAGAACCAGGTTGAAGAGGAACACGTTGTTGGAGTTGGACTTCCAGAACTTCAGCTTGAAGACGAAGAGGTGCAGCACCGAGGCGTTGAGCGGCAGCGCCAGGATGAAGATCACGATCATCACCGCCGCGTAGAACTTGTACAGAGCCTTGTGCGTGGCCTCGCAGTCCTCGATCAGCTGGTAGACCGAGGAACCGCTGACGTTCGCCATGTCGGGGGAGGAGCGGTTCCACCGGCAGGAGGAGAGAACGGTGGGAACCTGGAGGGAACCTGGAGGAGGAACCAGGAGGGAACCTGGAGGGAACCAGGAGGAACCAGGGTCGAACCAGGAGGAACAAGGGGGAACCTGGAGGGAACCTGGAGGGACCTGGAGGAAGAAAGAGGAGGAACCAAAGCCGTTCCCCAGAGAAGACGAAGGAACCCTCCAGAGATCACGTCTCTCACACAAACACAGAAAGAATCCAGTCAGACCAGTTCCTCTCCTCTCGTCTCCTCCTCCTTCACCTCCTCCTTCACCTCCTTCTGCTCCTCGTTCTCCTCCTTCTGCTCCTCGTTCTCCTCCTTCTGCTCCTCGTTCTCCTCCAGAGTTCTAGTTGGACGTTCTGTTCCCACAGAGTCGTGATCAGTGAGTGAAAAGCTCAAACTCTTTCTGACAGTTTCTGCCCCGAGTCTCCCTGGAGCTCCTCCTTTCTGCCCCACCCCCCTTTCTGCCCCTCCCCCCCCCCCCTCCCTCCCCCCCCCCTCCCTCCCCCACCCCCCTCCCTCCCTCCTGCCCCAGATTGGCCCTGCAGCTCCTCCTCTTCACCCCGTAGATAAAATAGTTATTAAAAAATATCCACATGAAAGTGTTTAAATGTGTAAATTCTGCAGGCAGAACCTCGGTTGCCATGGCGACAGAACCACCAGAAGATCAACGTGTCGTGACTCGTCTGGGAAGTTGTGAAACTTTGTTTTTTTTTTCTGTGACGAGGAACTAGTTGGAACCTTGACTCATGTTTCCTGACATCGTCCTGACGTTCTGGACGTTCTGGACGTTCTGGACAGGATGTGGAGTCACATGACCAAGTCCACTCACCGGAACGTCACCTGACCGGAACCTCAACTCACCGGAGCATCAACTGACCGGAACCTTCACCAGAAACAACTGACCGGAACATCAACTGACCGGAACCTCAAGTGACCGGAACCTCAACTCACCGGACGATCAACTGACCGGAACCTCAACTCACAATACGGTCAACTGACCGGAACCTCAACTCACCGGAACCTCAACTCACCTGAATGTCAACTCACAATACGGTCAACTCACCGGAACCTCAACTCACCGGAACCTCAACTCACCGGACGGTCAACTGACCGGAACCTCAAGTGACCGGAACCTCAACTCACCGGACGGTCAACTGACCGGAACCTCAACTCACAATACGGTCAACTGACCGGAACCTCAACTCACCGGAACCTCAACTCACCTGAATGTCAACTCACCGGAACCTCAACTCACAATACGGTCAACTGACCGGAACCTCAACTCACCCGAATGTCAACTCACCGGAACCTCAACTCACCGGAACCTCAACTCACCGGAACCACAACTGCCCGGTACCTCAACTCACCAGAACGTCAACTCGCCAAAACATCAACTCGCCAGAACGTCAACTCACCAGAACGTCAACTCACCAGAACGTTTCCCAACAATGGAAGTTTTACTGAATTTGAGCAATCCGGGAAACGGACTCGCTAGTTCTCCAACCCGTCTAACGACACGGTTCTACGGAGTTCCCCGGCTTAGTTCATATTTCTACATTATTTCCATCATCATGTTCCAACTCGTTAAAAAACGAAACTCTGAGTCACACCGACGACGATCGTGAGACAATCTGGAATCAACGACTTGTTGGGAACGTTCGTCTCCAACTAGAGACGGAACCTCCGAGACCAGGAACCTCCGGGACCAGGAACCTCCGGAACCAGGAGTCTCCGAGAGCAGGAACCTCCGGAACCAGGAACCTCCGAGACCAGGAACCTCCGAGACCAGGAACCTCCGGGACCAGGAACCTCCGGAACCAGGAACCTCCGAGACCAGGAACCTCCGAGACCAGGAACCTCCGGGACCAGGAACCTCCGGAACCAGGAGTCTCCGAGACCAGGAACCTCCGGAACCAGGAGTCTCCGAGACCAGGAACCTCCGGGACCAGGAACCTCCAGGACCAGGAGGATTCTGGATATTCAAAATTCACACAGCAGAAGTTCAGAGTCGTTCTCAGTCTAGAGTCGTTCTCAGTCTAGAGTCGTTCTCAGTCTAGAGTCGTTCTCAGTCTAGAGTCGTTCTCAGTTCAGTCGTTCTCAGTTCAGAGTCGTTCTCAGTTCAGAGTCGTTCTCAGTCTAGAGTCGTTCTCAGTCTAGAGTCGTTCTCAGTTCAGAGTCGTTCTCAGTCTAGAGTCGTTCTCAGTTCAGAGTCGTTCTCAGTCTAGAGTCGTTCTCAGTCTAGAGTCGTTCTCAGTTCAGAGTCGTTCTCAGTCTAGAGTCGTTCTCAGTCTAGAGTCGTTCTCAGTCTAGAGTCGTTCTCAGTTCAGTCGTTCTCAGTTCAGAGTCGTTCTCAGTTCAGAGTCGTTCTCAGTCTAGAGTCGTTCTCAGTTCAGAGTCGTTCTCAGTCTAGAGTCGTTCTCAGTCTAGAGTCGTTCTCAGTTCAGAGTCGTTCTCAGTCTAGAGTCGTTCTCAGTTCAGAGTCGTTCTCAGTCTAGAGTCGTTCTCAGTTCAGTCGTTCTCAGTTCAGAGTCGTTCTCAGTTCAGAGTCGTTCTCAGTCTAGAGTCGTTCTCAGTTCAGAGTCGTTCTCAGTCTAGAGTCGTTCTCAGTCTAGAGTCGTTCTCAGTTCAGAGTCGTTCTCAGTCTAGAGTCGTTCTCAGTTCAGAGTCGTTCTCAGTCTAGAGTCGTTCTCAGTTCAGTCGTTCTCAGTTCAGAGTCGTTCTCAGTCTAGAGTCGTTCTCAGTCCAGAGTCGTTCTCAGTCCAGAGTCGTTCTCAGTCTAGAGTCGTTCTCAGTTCAGAGTCGTTCTCAGTTCAGAGTCGTTCTCAGTCTAGAGTCGTTCTCAGTCTAGAGTCGTTCTCAGTTCAGAGTCGTTCTCAGTCTAGAGTCGTTCTCAGTCTAGAGTCGTTCTCATTCTAGAGTCGTTCTCAGTCTAGAGTCGTTCTCAGTTCAGAGTCGTTCTCAGTATAGAGTCGTTCTCAGTCTAGAGTCGTTCTCAGTTCAGAGTCGTTCTCAGTCTAGAGTCGTTCTCAGTTCAGAGTCGTTCTCAGTCTAGAGTCGTTCTCAGTATAGAGTCGTTCTCAGTTCAGAGTCGTTCTCAGTTCAGAGTCGTTCTCAGTCTAGAGTCGTTCTCAGTTCAGAGTCGTTCTCAGTCTAGAGTCGTTCTCAGTCTAGAGTCGTTCTCAGTCTAGAGTCGTTCTCAGTTCAGAGTCGTTCTCAGTTCAGAGTCGTTCTCAGTTCAGAGTCGTTCTCAGTCTAGAGTCGTTCTCAGTCTAGAGTCGTTCTCAGTTCAGAGTCGTTCTCAGTTCAGAGTCGTTCTCAGTTCAGAGTCGTTCTCAGTCTAGAGTCGTTCTCAGTTCAGTCGTTCTCAGTCCAGAGTCGTTCTCAGTCTAGAGTCGTTCTCAGTCTAGAGTCGTTCTCAGTCTAGAGTCGTTCTCAGTCTAGAGTCGTTCTCAGTTCAGAGTCGTTCTCAGTCTAGAGTCGTTCTCAGTCTAGAGTCGTTCTCAGTTCAGAGTCGTTCTCAGTCTAGAGTCGTTCTCAGTTCAGAGTCGTTCTCAGTCTGGAGTCGTTCTCAGTCTAGAGTCGTTCTCAGTCTAGAGTCGTTCTCAGTCTAGAGTCGTTCTCAGTTCAGAGTCGTTCTCAGTCTAGAGTCGTTCTCAGTTCAGAGGCGTTCTCAGTTCAGAGTCGTTCTCAGTCTAGAGTCGTTCTCAGTTCAGAGTCGTTCTCAGTCTAGAGTCGTTCTCAGTCTAGAGTCGTTCTCAGTTCAGAGTCGTTCTCAGTCTAGAGTCGTTCTCAGTCTAGAGTCGTTCTCAGTTCAGAGTCGTTCTCAGTCCAGAGTCGTTCTCAGTCTAGAGTCGTTCTCAGTTCAGAGTCGTTCTCAGTTCAGAGTCGTTCTCAGTCTAGAGTCGTTCTCAGTTCAGTCGTTCTCAGTCCAGAGTCGTTCTCAGTCTAGAGTCGTTCTCAGTTCAGAGTCGTTCTCAGTTCAGAGTCGTTCTCAGTCTGGAGTCGTTCTCAGTCTAGAGTCGTTCTCAGTCTAGAGTCGTTCTCAGTCTAGAGTCGTTCTCAGTTCAGAGTCGTTCTCAGTCTAGAGTCGTTCTCAGTTCAGAGGCGTTCTCAGTTCAGAGTCGTTCTCAGTCTAGAGTCGTTCTCAGTTCAGAGTCGTTCTCAGTCTAGAGTCGTTCTCAGTTCAGAGTCGTTCTCAGTTCAGAGTCGTTCTCAGTTCAGAGTCGTTCTCAGTTCAGAGTCGTTCTCAGTCTAGAGTCGTTCTCAGTTCAGTCGTTCTCAGTCCAGAGTCGTTCTCAGTCTAGAGTCGTTCTCAGTTCAGAGTCGTTCTCAGTTCAGAGTCGTTCTCAGTCTAGAGTCGTTCTCAGTTCAGAGTCGTTCTCAGTTCAGAGTCGTTCTCAGTCTAGAGTCGTTCTCAGTCTAGAGTCGTTCTCAGTCTAGAGTCGTTCTCAGTCTAGAGTCGTTCTCAGTCTAGAGTCGTTCTCAGTTCAGAGTCGTTCTCAGTCTGGAGTCGTTCTCAGTCTAGAGTCGTTCTCAGTCTAGAGTCGTTCTCAGTCTAGAGTCGTTCTCAGTTCAGAGTCGTTCTCAGTCTAGAGTCGTTCTCAGTTCAGAGGCGTTCTCAGTTCAGAGTCGTTCTCAGTCTAGAGTCGTTCTCAGTTCAGAGTCGTTCTCAGTCTAGAGTCGTTCTCAGTCTAGAGTCGTTCTCAGTTCAGAGTCGTTCTCAGTCTAGAGTCGTTCTCAGTCTAGAGTCGTTCTCAGTCTAGAGTCGTTCTCAGTTCAGAGTCGTTCTCAGTTCAGAGTCGTTCTCAGTCTAGAGTCGTTCTCAGTTCAGTCGTTCTCAGTCCAGAGTCGTTCTCAGTCTAGAGTCGTTCTCAGTTCAGAGTCGTTCTCAGTTCAGAGTCGTTCTCAGTCTGGAGTCGTTCTCAGTCTAGAGTCGTTCTCAGTCTAGAGTCGTTCTCAGTCTAGAGTCGTTCTCAGTTCAGAGTCGTTCTCAGTCTAGAGTCGTTCTCAGTTCAGAGTCGTTCTCAGTCTAGAGTCGTTCTCAGTTCAGAGTCGTTCTCAGTTCAGAGTCGTTCTCAGTCCAGAGTCGTTCTCAGTCTAGAGTCGTTCTCAGTTCAGAGTCGTTCTCAGTTCAGAGTCGTTCTCAGTCTAGAGTCGTTCTCAGTTCAGAGTCGTTCTCAGTTCAGAGTCGTTCTCAGTTCAGAGTCGTTCTCAGTCTAGAGTCGTTCTCAGTCTAGAGTCGTTCTCAGTTCAGAGTCGTTCTCAGTCTAGAGTCGTTCTCAGTTCAGTCGTTCTCAGTCCAGAGTCGTTCTCAGTCTAGAGTCGTTCTCAGTTCAGAGTCGTTCTCAGTTCAGAGTCGTTCTCAGTTCAGAGTCGTTCTCAGTCTAGAGTCGTTCTCAGTTCAGAGTCGTTCTCAGTCTAGAGTCGTTCTCAGTTCAGAGTCGTTCTCAGTCTAGAGTCGTTCTCAGTTCAGAGTCGTTCTCAGTTCAGAGTCGTTCTCAGTTCAGAGTCGTTCTCAGTCTAGAGTCGTTCTCAGTCTAGAGTCGTTCTCAGTTCAGAGTCGTTCTCAGTCTAGAGTCGTTCTCTCATGAAGGTTTTCCACGTGAAGTATTTTCAAACACGTGTAGATCAACAGTCTCTCGGTTCTTTCAGTGTCAAACATCACATTTAATTACTTTAATTACTTCATTACAGAAGATTTTCTAGTTTTAAAAACGAGCTGCAACCTGCAGAACGTCAGCTGGAACACACACACACACACACACACACACACACACACACACACACACACACACACACGTGCCGCCCCCTGCTGGTCATCTCAGGGTGTTGGAACCTTTGAAACGTACAATAAACCAGAGTTCTCCCCCTCTGGTGTTTCCTCCAGATCGTCAGGTGAGTCGGGGGAAATGATCACATTCCACATTTTGTTCTAACAAAACCTTTGCTCTCACAGCGACAGTGTGTTGCAGAGTAATCCTGTATAAATACTCTTCACCACTAGAGGGCAGTGTGTTGCAGAGTAATCCTGTATAAATACTCTTCACCACTAGAGGGCAGTGTGTTGCAGAGTAATCCTGTATAAATACTCTTCACCACTAGAGGGCAGCACAGAACTTTGCCGGTGAAATGTAAAGTGACAGACGTCAGTGTGGTTCATCTCCACCTCCTGCTACCATCTTGTATCAAAGTACTGTGTCAGTGACAGTGATGGAGAAGTTTTTGAAAACCAGGATCTCAGCTCTTCATCCATCAGGTCCAGGTTTCACACTGACGGAGGCACTATTAAAAAAAGTCCTTGCTTTCTGGATTTACTGGATTCCTGTTGATAAAACTGTGATGAGAAAGACTTTATATTGTTAATAGAGGCTACAGAGTTTAAACTTTAACATGTTCAGGTGGAGGTGTGGCTCCAGATGTTTCCAAAGAAAAGTGTGTCTTGACTCTAAAAGGTTGAAAAACACTGGTCTAGATGATAAATGTCTTTTATGTTAACGACGCGCTCAGTGACATCACATAGTGACTTTATCACCCAATCTAAGGAGACAAACATCAAAGTGATGAAAGTGGTGGTTTGGCTCCAGATGTTTACAAAGACAAAAGTGTTCCTTGGCTCAAGGAAGGTTGAAGAACACTGGAATAAAGCACAAGTCATCCAGTAACTAACTCAGTAACTGTAACTCAGTAACTGTAACTGTCATGAATTACGAAGTTGTTTAGTTCAGATCAACTTTTCAACTTTTCTCATCCAGATTTGACGGTTCTGGTCTCGTAGAGAACTCTGTGTCCGGAGTCCCTCAGGGAGCGACTCTGGTCCTCGTCACAGTTTAAGCTCCGCCCCTCAGCGCCCTAAAGCCTGCGTGTCGTGTTCTAGAGCACTACTGGAGAACGTGTTCTGTGTGAAGTGAGAGGACAAAGCGACTCGTTGAGGATCAAGAGGTTTTTATTGACGCCGTCAGTCGTTCCTCCGCCGGCCTGAAAGAGGAGAAGGTTCCGCGTTAGAGCGGCTCGGCGCCGGGGTGGGTTTCCACGGTGGAGAACGTAAGGGTTGGGGTTCTACCGCAGCGGTACAGTCGGTTGATCTTCTGGACGTCCAGCGGGCTGAGGCCGTTCCTCTGGCCGATCTGCACGCCGCCGCGCTGCCGCGCCGACATGGTGGGGTTTCCGTCCACGCTGAAGAAGTACCTGCCAAGAGACTGGTTTTTTTACTCACAGTAGGTTCTCTTACTTTCTGACCGGTTCCTGCCCCGGCGAGGGTGGAACCCGTCCCCGGCGAGGGTGGAACCTACGGTCCGTAGTGCATGATGGACCCCAGGTCGTACGGCAAGTCCAGCGTGTCGCCGGCCATCACCTTGAAGTTCCTCCGTTTCCCTTCAAGAGCAAGAACAAACCGGGTCACGACCTCTCGGTTCCACGGAAACGTTCCCGCGTCCCAAGTTGCGGTTCTTCACCCGGCTTGATGCTGTTCCAGTGGATGGCGACGTGGCGCTCGCGGTCCGCGCGGGCGTGTTCGTGGTACAGTCCCAGGGCGTGGAGCAACTCGTGGGCCAGGTTCCCCGCCGTGCACGCCGCGCCGAAGAACACCGGCTGGACGCCGCCGCGGCACCCGACGGGGGACGCACATCTGGAGGGCGAGGAGAACCGGGAGACGGAACCCCGGGTGACGGTTCCGTCAACGTGGACCACGTCACTTAGCGGTCATTTCATTCACGATATTAAAATCTACACAGCAGACGTCACGTCAGACTCGTCAGACCGCGGAACACCGTCAGGTTCCACGGGGGGGGGGAACGGTTCCTCACCCTCTGCCGTCGCGGATGTGGACGTAGTTGAGCTGGTCGCTGCGCCTCTGGAAGCGGACGCAGGTGAGGTCGGAGATCATGGCGAAGGCGGCGAGGACGTCGTTCTGCCGACGAGCTGAAAGGCAAGAACGTCCAGACCGGTTCCCCGCGTTCTCTTCAGCAGCAGAGTGCGAGAATACGAACCCAGATCGTCGCTGACGGAGTAGAACACGACGGCGTCCCGCCACAGGGTCCGGACGGCGTTCCGGTCCTCCTGCACGGAACCCACACATTCAGTTCGACAACCACTTTCAGCGTTCCGGGTTCCCTTTGGGGTTCCGTCCTTACCGGGATGAGGATGTCTCCTTCCAGGAGCCCGGCAGGGTTCTCCAGTTCTGTGGAAGCAGCAGCAGATCAGTTCTGTGGTTTCACTGAAGGACCGACGGGAGAGGAACCGATACCTTCCAGAGTCTCGGCGCTGTCGTTCCGTCCCACGCCGCTCCCCGGAGATCCTGCAGAACCGACAGAGCGTCAGAACGACGCCTCGCTCAGAAAAGCCTCACCGTGACGGACGGGCGCCAGACCTGCTGACGGAACGCTTCGGTTCTGGGCGTCGGTCCAAGAACCGCCGGCTGAGAGCAGGAAGAGGAGGGACGGTCAGGAACGCTGGTTCTCCCACCTCATGGCGGTCTCCTGGTTCTCCAGACTCACCTGTGACGTTCTCTGCAGCAGCCGACTGGAGAACCACGGCGGTGCCGGACACAGAGGCTGCAGTTCCCCCGGGCGGGCTGGAGGGGGCGCCAGCAGCTGCACACACACACACACAACACTGGAGGTTCAGGCTTATGGAGACCAGGACCAGTTCTCCTGTCGGTACCTGGTACCGCCAAGCAGCTGAAGGTACTGGTACCGTAGAAAAGTACCGTCCTCAGGGTTCCTACCTGCTGAGACGAGGACGAGGACGAGGAACCACATGCTGCTGCTGCAAGGCCTCACCTGGACACCTGAACACCTGAACACGCTCACCTGATACCTGCTGGGCAGGAACACAGGTGCCGTCACTCTCTGTGATCAACCAGCTGGGATTGGCTGAGCCCAGGTCATGTGACCAGATCAGTCAAGGCTTCATGGTGAAGAGCAGAGAATTCATGTAAATACATATAAAACTGTAGAAATATCACAAATAGAACAATCACAGACTATATATTCATATATATATATATATATATACACACACACACACATATATATGTATGTATAAAATTAAATAAATAAATAAAATTATAAATATATTATATATATAATTAAAAAATATATATATATTTGTATATATATATATATATTTATACATATATTTTTTTAATTATATGTATATATATATGTGATTTTATATATATATGAAATAAAGCAAATATACATACTGGGAAACAATGTAATTTCATGTGACGACTCACAACGGCCCCTGAACGCCTCGTGTGAAAAAGTTTTTTTTTCCCACGGCCCCTGAACGCCTCGTTTGAAAAATCACTTTTTTCCCCACGGCCCCTGAACGCCTCTCGCCGTCACGCGGGTCATGTGACCAGGTGTCACATGCCTCCCTCACTTCCTCTGCTGCATCATGTCGTCGTAGCCGCTCGTCAGGCTTCCTTCCCCGCAGCCCTCCGCTCTCTAACCGCCTCTCATGTCGCCCCCGGTGCCCCCGGTGCCCCCGGTGCCCCCGGTCCTCCCGGGGCCCCGGGCCCCTCCGTGGCCGCTGCTCCTCGCCTTGTTCCTGGGCTGCCTGTCGATCCGCTCCGCGGCGGCGGAGGACGGAGGTCCGCCGTGGTACCAGGACCTGTGCAGGTAAACACGGACCCCCCCCCCTCTCTCTCTCTCTCTCTCTCCCCCCCCCCCCCTCTCTCCCCCCCCCCCCCCCCCCCCCCCACCCCAGAACCAGACTGGCCTCCGGTTCTCTGGAAGAGAAAAACAAACAAACAATACTAAACAAACAGTCACAGACCGGAAGCTGCAGGAGTCGGTTCGCTTTGAAGCTCAACAGGAAGTGACTGCAGCCCAAGCTAATGCTAATGCTAGTAACTGCTAACTGCCTGCACTTGACAAGAGCTCAGGACTGGTTCTCTGGTTCTGTGGTTCCATGTTCTAGTTCTCTGGTTCTGTGGTTCTGCAGTTCCATGTTCTAGTTCTCTGGTTCTGTGGTTCGGCAGTTCCATGTTCTAGTATTCTGATTCTGTGGTTCTGTAGTTCTGTAGTTCCATGTTCGAGTTCTCTGGCTCTGTTGTTCTCTGGTTCTGTAGTTCCTTGTTCTAGTTCTCTGGTTCTGTGGTTCTGTAGTTCCTTGTTCTAGTTCTCTGGTTCTGTGGTTCAGTAGTTCCATGTTCTAGTTCTGTGGTTCTGTGGTTCTGCAGTTCCATGTTCTAGTTCTCTGGTTCTGTGGTTCTGCAGTTCCATGTTCTAGTATTCTGATTCTGTGGTTCTGTAGTTCTGTAGTTCCATGTTCGAGTTCTCTGGCTCTGTTGTTCTCTGGTTCTGTAGTTCCTTGTTCTGTGGTTCTGTAGTTCCATGTTCTAGTTCTCTGGTTCTGTTGTTCTGTGGTTCTGTAGTTCCATGTTCTAGTTCTCTGGTTCTCTGGTTCTGTAGCTCAAAGGTTTCCAGTATTAGTCCTCCACTGATTGGAGCTGAAAGTGACGTTCTACTACACCTTTACACACTCTACCTCTGGTTCTAAGGTTCCTCTAGCCTTTGGTCCTAACGTTCCTCTCGCCTCTGGTCCTAACGTTCCTCTCGCCTCTGGTCCTAACGTTCCTCTCGCCTCTGGTCCTAACGTTCCTCTAGCGTAACGGCCTCTGGTCCTAAGGTTCCTCTAGCCTCTGATCCTAACGTTCCTCTGCACGTTCCCCAGACTAACCGTTACAGTAAACTAATCCCATCAAAGCCTGTTGGTTCTGAACTGAGTGAGAACTGGGTTCCAGGTACAAGTGGGAGGCCATCGATCAGGAGAACCGGGTCCAGTACACGCTGAGGTTCTGCGCCTCGTCTCCGCCCACCGCCTGCGGTTCCGCCGCTGCCGCCTGTGCTCGAGAACTCGACAGCGGCGTGGAACAGTCCGTCGGTGAGTCGGTGGCTGGTGTCGGAGAACCGCTTTGAGAACGTCGGGAGAGGAACCACGGTTTTTAGTGTGTGTGTGTGTGTGTGTGTGTGTGTGTGTGCAGGCGAGCTCAGCCTCCTGGCGGTCTCTGATTCGGTTCTCGACTTCAACACCACCAAGAACTGTCCCGGAAGTTCTAACACAATCCAGACCAGCATCAGCTTCCAGTGTGGGAAGACCATGGTAACACACACACACACACACACACACACACACACACACACACACACACACACACACACACACACACACACACACACACACACACACAGGTTAACAGTCGTTGTGCTTCAGCGTAACGAGACGAAGATCAAAGTCCAGCTTGACTTTGATCTTAACTTTCTGAAGTGACTCGTTTTTAAAGACGAACGACGAGCAGCACAGGAACATAACCACACTAACTAGTCTCCAACCACACTAACTAGTTCATAACCACACTAACTAGTCCATAACCACACTAACTAATCTCTAACCACACTAACTAGTCTCTAACCACACTAACTAGGCCATAACCACACTAACTACTATGAGGACTAGTTAGTGTGGTTATGTTCCTGTGTATATATAAACCACACTAACTAGTCTGAGGACTAGTTAGTGTGGTTTATAGACTAGTTAGACTGGGTTATGGACGAGTCGGATTTGGTTATAGACTAGTTTGACTAGGTTATAGACCAGTACTAGTCAGACTAGGTTATAGACCAGTACTAGTAGGTTATAGACCAGTACTAGTCAGACCAGGTTATAGACCAGTACTAGTCAGACTAGGTTATAGACCAGGACTAGTAGGTTATAGACCAGTACTAGTCAGACTAGGTTATAGACCAGTACTAGTAGGTTATAGACCAGTACTAGTCAGACTAGGTTATAGACCAGTACTAGTAGGTTATACACCAGTACTAGTCAGACTAGGTTATAGACCAGTACTAGTAGGTTATAGACCAGTACTAGTCAGACTAGGTTATAGACCAGTACTAGTCAGACTAGGTTAATAACCAGTACTAGTAGGTTATACACCAGTACTAGTCAGACTAGGTTATAGACCAATACTAGTCAGACCAGGTTATAAACCAGTACTAATCAGACTAGGCTATAGACCAGTACTAGTAGGTTATAGACCAGTACTAGTCAGACCAGGTTATTGACCAGTACTAGTAGGTTATAGACCAGTACTAGTACTGGTTGTAGACCAGTACTAGTCAGACCAGGTTATAGACCAGTACTAGTAGGTTATAGACCAGTACTAGTCAGACCAGGTTATAGACCAGTACTAGTAGGTTAGAGACCAGTACTAGTACTGGTTATACACCAGTACTAGTCAGACCAGGTTATAGACCAGTACTAGTAGGTTAGAGACCAGTACTAGTACTGGTTATACACCAGTACTAGTCAGACCAGGTTATAGACCAGTACTAGTAGGTTATAGACCAGTACTAGTCAGACCAGGTTAATAACCAGTCACACCTGGTCTGACCTTTGACCCCGGCGTGTCTCCAGGGGACTCCAGAGTTCGTGGCCGTGTCTCAGTGTGTCCACTACTTTGAGTGGAAGAGCTACACCGCCTGCAGGAGGGACACCTTCAGACCACACAAGGAGGTAGGCAAGGACAGGAGGACGGGGTCTGGTCCGGGGTCTGGTCCGGGGTCTGGTCCGGGGTCTGACGAGACTGATGAAGGTGTGCTGGTCTCAACAGGTCCCCTGCGCCGTGTTTGACTCTGACGGGAAGAAGCACGACCTGAGTCCTTTGATCAGACTGGAGGACGGATACCTGGTGGACGACGGGGACGACGCCGTGGACTTCTACATCAACGTCTGCCGCAGCCTCAGTGAGTCCCTGAGGGACCACCAGTGCAACATGTCCCCCAAGTCCAACTAGTCCCCCAAGTCCAACTAGTCCCCCATGTCCAAGTAGTACCCCATGTCCAACATGTCCAGGTAGTCCCCCATGCCAAACTAGTCCCCCATGTCCAACATGTCCAACTAGTCCCCATGTCCAACTAGTCCGCCATGTCCAACATGTCCAACTAGTCCCCCATGTCCAACATGTCCAACTAGTCCCCCATGTCCTACAGGATCCAAAGTGTTTGATCTTTTTGAAATGTCACTTGAAACGATAGTCAATGTGCTAATGGTGCTACCGTGGCTAACGGTGCTAACCCCCCCCCCCCCTCCCCCTCCCCCTCTCCCCTCCCCCTCCCCCTCCCCCCCTCCCCTCCCCACCACCCGCCAGACGCTCCAGAGAAGTCGTGTCCAGAGGGATCGGCCGCCTGTCTCGTCACGGCTCAGGGCTCCTTCGGGATGGGAGTCCCCACCTCGCCGCTGGAGCTCCTGTCTGGAGACAGGTTAGCTCTTAGCATAGCATAGCTTAGCATAGCATAGCATAGCTTTGCACAGCTTGGAACGTAGAACGAAGGTTCGGGAATAGAAAATGTCAACCTGCCGTTCTGGTAAAGAAGAAAAGGAAAGAAGGGAGAAACAGGAAATTGTGACGATCCGGTCTCTGATCCGGTCTCTGATCCGGTCTCTGTTGTGGTCTCAGTCTCAGGTTGCAGTACGAGGGTTCCTCAGATGTTCCTCCTCCAGAACGTTGTAACAACCACCAGCCGGCCGTCACCGTTACCTTGGTCTGTCCGTCCAGCAGACGTCCAGTGAGTCCCTGTCTCACTCTCCTGTCTCACTCTCCTGTCTCACTCTCCTGTCTCACTCTCCTGTCTCACTCCTGTCTCTCTCACTCCACGTCTCACTCTCCTGTCTCACTCCACCGTCTCACTCTCTGGTCTCACTCTCTGGTCTCACTCTCTGGTCTCACTCTCCTGTCTCACTCCACCGTCTCACTCTCCCGTCTCACTCTCCTGTCTCTCTCCACCGTCTCACTCTCCCGTCTCACTCCACGTCTCACCCCACCGTCTCACTCTCCTGTCTCACTCCACCGTCTCACTCTCCAGTCTCACTCTCCTGTCTCTCTCCACCGTCTCACTCTCCTGTCTCGCTCCACCGTCTCACTCTCCCGTCTCACTCTCCCGTCTCACTCTCCCATCTCACTCCACCGTCTCACTCCACCGTCTCACCCCACCGTCTCACTCCACCGTCTCACTCTCCTGTCTCACTCTCCCGTCTCACTCCACGTCTCACCCCACCGTCTCACTCTCCTGTCTCACTCCACCGTCTCACTCTCCAGTCTCACTCTCCTGTCTCTCTCCACCGTCTCACTCTCCTGTCTCGCTCCACCGTCTCACTCTCCCGTCTCACTCTCCCGTCTCACTCTCCCGTCTCACTCCACCGTCTCACTCCACCGTCTCACCCCACCGTCTCACTCCACCGTCTCACTCTCCTGTCTCACTCTCCTGTCTCACTCCCCCGTCTCACTCCACCGTCTCACTCCACCGTCTCACTCCACCGTATCACCCCACCGTCTCACCCCACCGTCTCACCCCACCGTCTCACCCCACCGTCTCACCCCACCGTCTCACTCCACCGTCTCACTCTCCTGTCTCACTCTCCTGTCTCACCCCACCGTCTCACCCCACCGTCTCACTCTCCTGTCTCACCCCACCGTCTCACTCTCCCGTCTCACCCTCTGCTGTGCAGGGCAGCGCCCCGAAGATGACGGCGGAGTCGAACTGCCGGTTCGAGGTTCTGTGGGTGACGGAGTTCGCGTGTCACCGGGACTACCTGGAGAGTCACAGCTGCCAGCTGAGCAGCGAGCAACACGACGTGTCCATCGACCTCACGCCGCTGGTTCTGAGCTGTGAGTCCCCGCGGAACGTGTGGAACCTTCCCAACGTCTCCGGACGCCCGGGGACGTTCCACACACTGGAACATCTGGAGGGTTTGTCGGAACATCTTCCGGTGTGTGGAACGTGTCGACATGTCTTTGCAGCCACGGACCATCCGTACTACGCCCACTCTGGCCCGGGCGACGGAACCGACGGAACCGACGGCTACGTGTTCTACCTGAACGTGTGCGGCAGGATCCCGTCGTCCGAGTGCGGAGACGACCCCTACGTGTCGTCCTGCCAGGTGAAGAAGTCTGGAGACATGAAGAAGGTCGCCGGAAGGTTCCAGAACCAGACCCTGAGGTACGCCTCGGAGAACGCCACGGGGGGGAGACGTTCCACGGCTCCGCCCGCTCGCCACACGTCACGTGTTCTCCGCTCCTCCACAGGTACTCGGACGGAGATCTGATTCTCATCTATCCAGAGGGGAGCACATGTTCCTCAGGGTTCCAGAGGATGACCATTATCAACTTCAAGTGCAACAAGACAGCAGGTCAGTGGGCGTTCCCTTCATTCCTCTGGAGGTTCCTCTGGTTCCACTGAAGACATTCCTCTGGAGGTTCCTCTGGTTCCACTGTAGACGTTCCTCTAGTTTCTCTGCACATTCCTCTTGACATTCCTCTGGAGGTTCCTCTGGTTCCACTGTAGACGTTCCTCTAGTTTCTCTGGACATTCCTCTGGAGGTTCCTCTGGTTCCACTGTAGACGTTCCTCTAGTTTCTCTGCACATTCCTCTTGACATTCCTCCGGAGGTTCCTCTGGTTCCACTGTAGACTTCCTCTAGTTTCTCTGGACATTCCTCTGGAGGTTCCTCTGGTTCCACTGTAGACGTTCCTCTAGTTTCTCTGGACATTCCTCAGGAGGTTCCTCTGGTTCCACTGTAGACATTCCTCTAGTTTCTCTGGACATTCCTCTGGAGGTTCCTCTGGTTCCACTGTAGACGTTCCTCTAGTTTCTCTGGACATTCCTCTGGAGGTTCCACTGGTTCCACTGTAGACGTTCCTCTAGTTTCTCTGGACATTCCTCAGGAGGTTCCTCTGGTTCCACTGTTGACGTTCCTTTGGTTCTTTTGAGGACATTTCTCTGGTTCCACTGCAGAGGTTCCTTTGTTGGGGTTCCTCTGTGGAGGTCCCACTGTAGATGTTCCTCTGGTTCCTCCCTGGAGGTTGTTGGCATTGACTCATGGAGATGTTCTCCGGTGTCCTGTAGAGAACGGTGGACGAGGGACTCCGGTGTTCTCGGGCGAGACGGACTGCACCTACCTGTTCGACTGGGAGACGTCCTTCGCCTGCGTGAAGGAGAAGGAGAACCTGCTGTGTCTCCTGAGAGACGGAACCCGGCGCTACGACCTGTCGGCCCTCACACGGAACCCTGGTGAGAACCACACACACACACGGTACGCTGGTCAGAACCACACACACGGTTCCCTGGTCAGAACCACACACACGGTTCCCCGGTGAGAACCACACACACACAACGTCCAACCTCAAGACTTTGTTCTTGAAACATTTGGACTTCTTGAAGCGTTGTCATGGAAACGGGGGGGTTCCTCAGCGTGTCCTGTGGTTCTGCCCCTGTTCCCCGTTCCGGTCCAGGTTCAGACCTCTCGGAGAACTGGGAGGTCGTGGACTCCAGCAAGCACTCGGACTTCCGCTACTTCATGAACGTCTGCCACAAGGTTCTCCTGACGGGGGGGGGCCGCCGGCTGCCCGCCGGACGCCGCCATCTGTGCCGTGGGTAAGACTGGGGGGGTCGGGGGTCGGGGGTGGGGGGGGAACAAGGTTCTGACAGTGTTCTGTGTTCCAGATGAGAAGAACGTGTCTCTCAGCCTGGGCAGCTTCCTGTCCCCCCCCCAGCAAGGTGGGGGGGGGGCAGACCTCCGCCTCGTGTACTCGGAGGGAAGTCCCTGCCCGGACCGCAAGAACCGGATCTCCAGCATCCTCACGCTCCGATGTAGACCAGGTCAGGTTCCCGTCAACATGTCCTCTGGTCCAACATGTCCTCTGGTCCAACATGTCCTCTGGTCCAACCTGTCCTCCTCTGGTCCTCAGGAGACGTGGACAGCGCTCCAGTCCTCCGGAGGGTGTCCTCCGATCGTTGTCTCTACGAGCTGGACTGGTTCACTTCGGCCGCCTGCGTCTTGTCCAGAGTCCAAGGACAGGACTGCAGGGTGGAGGACGCCACCACTGGTAGAGAGACACTGAGACACATAGAGACAGACTGAGTGACGGTCTATGTTCCAGCGTAGTCCCTATGTAGTGGCCTTCAGTGACACATGAGCATGAAAGTCCAGAAGCAGAGCCCTGGTACTCCAGAACTCAACCCCGGCCTCATTACAGGCCAGGGTTCTCTGTGGCTGATGGGACAAGACGGAGTTCTGGTGTGGACGAGCTAGAGACAGACTGTGACCGACAAACACACACGTGTGTGTGGGGTGGGGTTTTCTAACTGGGTACTTTCTACCCCCCCCCCCCCAGGCCTGTCCTTCGACCTGTCCCCCCTGTCCAAACCTCTGGGCGGTCACTACAAGGTGACGAGCGGCAGCTACGACTTCTACATCAACGTGTGCGCGCCGCTGAGCGCCGCCTCCTGTCCGCTCGGCGCCGGCGCCTGTCAGGTGGCGACCAGGTGAGGCCCCGCCCCCCGCCCCCCCCCCGGGACCCGGACCTGACTCTGTGGTCTCCCCTCCGCAGCTCGTGGAGTCTCGGCAAGGCGAACTCGCACCTGACGTACTACGACGGCCTGATCCAGCTGAGCTACGTCAACGGCTCCAGCTACAACAACCAGCAGCACACGCTGCGCTCCACCCTCGTCTCCTTCCTCTGCGACCCCGACGCCGGCCCCGGGGGGCCCCAGTTCCAGGTAGGACCCCCCCCCCCCCCCCCCCCCCCCCCCCAACACCCCCGACTGTCCCAGACTCACCTTGTCGTCCCGCCACAGGAGGAAGACGACTACACCTACAATTTCCGCTGGTACACGGCCTACGCCTGTCCTCAGAGACCGCACGAGTGTCTGGTGACCGACCCCAAGACCCGGGACCAGTACGACCTGTCCAGGTGAGACAAGTAGAACCGCTTCACCTCCTGGTAAGACAGGAAGTAGAACCGCTTCACCTCCTGGTAAGACAGGAAGTGGAACCGCTTCACCTCCTGGTAAGACAGGAAGTAGAACTGCTTCACTTCCTGGTAAGACAGGAAGTATAATCGCTTCACTTCCTGGTAAGACAGGAAGTGGAACTGCTTCACCTCCTGGTAAGACAGGAAGTGGAACTGCTTCACCTCCTGGTAAGACAGGAAGTAGAACCGCTTCACCTCCTGGTAAGACAGGAAGTAGAACTGCTCCACCTCCTGGTAAGACAGGAAGTATAATCGCTTCACCTCCTGGTAAGACAGGAAGTGGAACTGCTTCACCTCCTGGTAAGACAGGAAGTAGAACCGCTTCACCTCCTGGTAAGACAGGAAGTGGAACCGCTTCACCTCCTGGTAAGACAGGAAGTAGAACCGCTTCACTTCCTGGTAAGACAGGAAGTAGAATCGCTTCACTTCCTGGTAAGACAGGAAGTGGAACCGCTTCACTTCCTGGTAAGACAGGAAGTAGAACCGCTTCACTTCCTGGTAAGACAGGAAGTAGAACCGCTTCACTTCCTGGTAAGACAGGAAGTAGAATCGCTTCACTTCCTGGTAAGACAGGAAGTGGAACCGCTTCACCTCCTGGTAAGACAGGAAGTAGAACCGCTTCACCTCCTGGTAAGACAGGAAGTATAATCGCTTCACCTCCTGGTAAGACAGGAAGTAGAACCGCTTCACTTCCTGGTAAGACAGGAAGTGGAACGCTTCACCTCCTGGTAAGACAGGAAGTAGAACCGCTTCACCTCCTGGTAAGACAGGAAGTAGAACCGCTCCACCTCCTGGTAAGACAGGAAGTGGAACCGCTTCACCACCTGGTCAGGTGAAAGGGGACGTGACGCTGGGAGGTGGACGCCAGACCTTCCTCGGGATTCCGTGGACGCCACGCGTTCCTCAGGGTCCTGTCCTCAGACCTCCTGTCCTCAGACTGTTGTCTCTCCGTCCTGCAGTCTGTCTCGTCCCGCCACCGGCAGCAACTGGCAGGCCATGGACCTGTCGGACGCCTCGGACCTGAAGAAGTTCTACATCAACGTGTGCCGTCCTCTCAGCCCCGTGCAAGGCTGCCACGCCAACGCGTCCGTCTGCCAGATGAAGTACGTCACGGACAAGGTGCGGTGAGGCCAGCCACAGACTGTGGCCAATGCTAACGCTAAGAGTCTCCCTGTCGGCACGTATTAAATTCCATTAGCGAGAAGAGCTGCAGGTAGCATTAGCTTAGCTTTAGCCCGTGAGGACGTCCTCTCCGGGGGTGGTTCTAACCGCTGTCCCACACTCGCTGCGTCAGGGTTTTCCACAGGAAGTGGTCGCCATCGGGAACCTGGGCGTCTCCAAGCGCGGTCCCATCATCGAGTCCCGAGACCGGGTTCTGCTGGAGTTCTCCGACGGGTCCGAGTGCACGGCGGACGGACAGAAGCTGTCGTACAGAACGCGCCTGCACCTGGTGTGCTCCAGAGGAGGCGTGGTCAGTGTGTGTTACCGTCTGTTTCTGACTCTCTCGCCCTTGGCTCCGCCCCCTCTCACTGTGACTCTTGGCTCCGCCCCCTCCAGTCTTCGGGCCCCCGGTTCCTGATGTTCCAGAATTGCACCGCGACCTTCATGTGGGAGACCCGAGCGGCGTGCGCCATCACAACCTCCGAGAACAAAGTGAGCCCAAGCCCCTCCACCCTCCTCTTCCAGAGTATCCCACTACTCTACTGCAGGTAATAGATTACTTCATTTCCTGTGTCAGAACTGCACCGTGGTGGACCCCAACACCGGCTTCCAGTACGACCTGAACCGCCTGGCCTCCAGAACCGGCTACAAGACGTCCGGGAACAACAAGGACTTCCTGGTAGGCGCAGACCGCCACTTAGCTTTAGCGAACATTAGCGATAGCTAACAATGAAACCAACGTCAAATACACTTGGCGTTGTTAGCTTTAGCATTAGCCTTAGCATTAGCGATAGCTAACGATGAAACCAACGTTAAATACACTTGGCGTTGGTTAGCATTAGCATTAGCGATAGCTAACAATGAAACCAACGTCAAATACACTTGGCATTGGTTAGCATTAGCGGTAGCTAACAATGAAACCAACGTCAAATACACTTGGCATTGGTTGGCAATAGCATTAGCGATAGCTAACAATGAAGCCAACGTCAAATACACTTGGCGTTGTTAGCTTTAGCATTAGCGATAGCTAACGATGAAACCAACGTTCAATACACTTGGCGTTGGTTAGCATTAGCGATGGCTAACAATGAAACCGTCAAATACACTTGGCATTGGTTAGCATTAGCATAAGCTAACAATGAAGCCAACGTCAAATACACTTGGTGTTGTTAGCTTTAGCATTAGCGATAGCTAACGATGAAACCAACGTTAAATACACTTGGCGTTGGTTAGCATTAGCATTAGCGATAGCTAACAATGAAACCAACGTCAAATACACTTGGCATTGGTTGGCATTAGCATTAGCGATAGCTAACAATGAAGCCAACGTCAAATACACTTGGCGTTGTTAGCTTTAGCATTAGCGATAGCTAACGATGAAACCAACGTTCAATACACTTGGCGTTGGTTAGCATTAGCGATGGCTAACAATGAAACCAACGTCAAATACACTTGGCATTGGTTAGCATTAGCATAAGCTAACAATGAAGCCAACGTCAAATACACTTGGCGTTGTTAGCTTTAGCATTAGCGATAGCTAACGATAAAACCAACGTTAAATACACTTGGCGTCGATTTGCATTAGCATTAGCCAGAGCTTTTCCTTGGTGGCGATGATGCCGATGCTCAGGCGGTTGCTGGCTGCAGGTGAACATCTGCGGCGAGGCGGCGCAGTGCGGCGCCGGGGCGGCGGGCTGCGAGCTGGAGAACGGCGTTCCCCTGAGCCCGGTGGGCAACGAGAGGAACCTGGAGTACTCCACCGACGGTGTCCTGAAACTGACCTACAAGGGTCCGCTGGACAGTCCCACAGGTACCGCGCGCCGCTAGCCGTTAGCCGCGTTCCACACGTTTCACACACTGGTTTCACACGCTGCCCCCCCCCACAGCCACCCGGGACACCTTCACTGTGGACTTCGTGTGCGACCCGAACGCTCACCCGGGTTCCCTGAAGCTGGTGCGAGAAGACATGAGCACGCTGTCCACGCACGTGGTCCACGACGTTCTGTTCGAGTTCTCCACGGCGCTGGTCTGCACGCCGGCGCCGGTGGACTGCAGGATCTCGGGTGAGGAACCTGCAGACGGGTCCACCGGAATGCTCAGAAAGTTCTCCACCGACTTCCTTTTTGTAAACTAGAACCATCTAGAACCATGCACAACCACCTAGAACCACCTACCTAGAACCATGCACAACCGCCTAGAACCATACACAACCATCTAGAACCACCTACCTAGAACCATGCACAACCACCTAGAACCACCTACCTAGAACCATGCACAACCACCTAGAACCACACACAACCATCTAGAACCACCTGTTTGGCCGATGTTCTCCAGATTCCCACGGTAACGAGTACGACCTGAGCCACCTGACGCGGAACGCCGAGGACAGCCCGTGGATCCCGATCGACACGGACGCGGCGTCGCGGCGCAGGTTCTACATCAACGTCTGCAAGCCGCTGCCGACCCTGAAGGACTGTCCAGGTACGAGACGTTCTCCTCGTAGAACCCGTCGTCTGACGAGCTGGACTTTTGTCGCTTTGTTGGACGTTGGTTCCTTCAATCTGACAGAAGGAACCCGTGTGTTAGAGAAGAACCATCATTTGACGAAGCGACTTTAAACTTGTTTTGGAGAGACGTCTGAGTGGAACCCGCTCTAGAACGTTTCCAGTTCACTTCTGACGGACCGGTTCTGTGTGTGTTCTGCAGTGGGTCCGCTGGGTTCCTGCGGTCTCATCGACGGGAAGAGTTCCAACCTGGGCTACGTCCAGTCGGGACCGCAGGTCGCCGAGGACGGAACCGTCAGCATCGTGTACCTCAACGGAGACCCCTGTGGAACCTCGTCCCGCTACACCACACGGATCATCTTCCAGTGTGACGACACACCGGTGAGTCAATGTGGAACATCCACAGAACACTGCAGAACCTTGACAGAGCACTGTGGAACCTTGACACAGAACCTTGACAGAGAATACTGTGGAACCCTGACACAGAATACTGAAGAATCTTAACAGAACACTGTGGAACCTTGGCAGAGAATACTGTGGAACCTTGACAGAACACTGTGTAACCTTGACACAGAACCTTGACAGAGAATACTGTGGAACCTTGACACAAAATACTGAAGAAACTTAACAGAACACTGTGGAACCTTGACATCGAACACTGTGGGATCTTAACACAGAACACTGGAACCTTGACACAGAACCTTGACAGAGAATACTGTGGAACCTTGACAGAGAATACTGTGGAACCTTTCCACAAAACGGTGACGAATCTTAACAGAACACTGTGGAACCTTGACACAGAACAGTGTGGAACCTTGATGGAACACTGCAGAACCTTGACAGAATACTGTGGAACCTTGACAGAACACTGTGGAACATTGACACAAAACACTGAAGAACCTTCACAGAACACTGTGGAACCTTGACACAAAACACTGAAGAACCTTCACAGAACACTGTGGAACCTTGATACAGAATCTTGACATAGAACACTGTGAGATCTTAACACAGAACACTGTGGAACCTTATCACAGAACATAGCGGAACCACAGATCACAGATGTTGCCTGAACTGTTTTGTCCACAATAATCTGGAATGTCTTGTGTTCTGTGTGTTCTCCAGGGTTCCCCCATGTTGGACCGGCAGGATGACTGTGAATTCGTCTTTGTGTGGAGAACGTCTGAGGCCTGTCCCATCAGGAAGGCCCGAGGTCGGAACCCTTGCACCAACAGAACCGTCTCAAAGGAGAGGAACACCTGGTTCCGTCTCCTCCCTTCAAAATAAAAGCACCACGTCCCAGGACAATACGTACTGGGAGGTGAGGTTCTAAGCGCGGTCCGGGTTCTAAGCGCCGTCCCGTCTCGTCTCTGCAGGTGACAACTGTCGCGTCCGCGACCCGAAGAGCGGTTCCGAGCTGGACCTGGGCGCCCTGAGGGGGCGGGACTACGCCGTGTCCCCCCCGGGACACAAGTACACCTACCACCTGGCGGTGTGCGGCGCCCTGCAAGGCGCCGTGTGTTCCCACGGCGACACCGGCCTGGAGTCGGTGGCGTCCTGCCAGGTGGACGGAGACAGACACAGGATCGCAGGTACGTCACTCCTGGGACTGGAACCGTGGAACCAATATGGAACCCAGTCTGAGACAAGTCCCCCAATGTTCCCCCCGTCCCCCAATGTTCCCCCCGTCCCCCATGTTCTCCCCCTGTCCTCCCATGTTCTCCTCCCGTCCCCCCATGTTCTCCCCGTCCCCCCATGTTCCCCCTGTCCTCCTATGTCCCCCTTGTCCCCCCCCCACCGTCTCTCTGCAGGAATGTCCTCTCAGGTCCTGGACTACGTGGGGGACCAGATCATCCTGAACTACACCGGAGGAGAGACGTGTCACCAGGTCCACCAGAGGTCCACCCTGATCCTGTTCTCCTGCCACCCGGACCAGAACCCGGTGAGAAACACACACACACACACACACACACACACACACACACACACACACACACACACACACACACACACACACACACACACACACGGTTCTGAGTGCGTCTCTGTTCTAGGGAGAACCGGAGTTCCTGAAGGAGACGGCGGACTGCACCTACCTGTTCAGCTGGAGAACCGCCCTGGCCTGTCCCCCCGGCAGAACCTCCAGCTGCTCCTACAGGTGAGTCCAGAGGGTTCCACCGTGGTTCTAGACAGGGTTCTGGACCGGGATGTTCCTCTGGTGCAGTCTGTCTCCTTGGGGGAAGATCGCAGGTACGTCACTCCTGGAACTGGAACCGCGGAACCAATATGGAACCCAGTCTGAGACGAGTCCCCCCATGTTCTCCCCGTCCCCCCATGTTCTCCCCCTGTCCTCCCATGTTCTCCCCGTCGCCCCATGTTCCCCCTGTCCCCCATGTTCCCCCTGTCCCCCCATGTTCCCCATGTCCCCCCTACCACTCTGTCTCCTTGGGGGGGCGCCAGACTCGGCAGAACCCACCCAGTAGGGTGGAAGCGGGCCTGGGGGGGTCTCCAGAGAACCTCTGGACGGTTCTAGAAGGACGTGTGTGGACGGTGACTCTGGGTTCTGTGTCCTCAGCGACGACCAGGGACTGTCCTACGACCTGTCCCCCCTGGCCCTGGACTCCACCAACTGGGAGGTGGAGGTCTCCACCCAGACCTCCTCCAGGCGGTTCTACATCAACGTGTGCCGGTCTCTGGTTCCGCAGGGAGGTCGGTACCTGAGCTGGACCCAGTCCAGGTCACAGTGCCTGGTTCTGGTTCTGGTTCTGACCCGGGTTCCCTCCCCCCCCCTTTCCAGGTTCCTGGGCGTGTCCGTCCAGCGCGGCATCCTGCATGCAGGACGGCGAGGACTACGTGAGTCTGGGCCGGGTGACGTCCGGACCCTCGAGGGACGGAGCCGTCCTCAAGCTGCAGTACAGCAGTGGACAGACGTGTCCCGACGGGGGACGCAACAAGACCAGCATCGTCCGCTTCATGTGCGACAAGGACAAAGTGGTGAGAGACGGGGTGGGGACGGGGTGGGGACGGGGTGGGGACGGGGTGGAGACGGGCTGGGGACGGGCTGGGGACGGGCTGGGGACGGGGCTGGGGACGGGGCTGGGGACAGGGTGGAGACAGGGTGGAGACGGGGTGGGGATGGGCTGGGGACAGGCTGGGGACGGGGTGGAGACGGGCTGGGGACGGGGTGAGGACAGGGTGGAGACGGGGCTGGGGACATGGAGGTTCTGTGTTCTCCGTCCCTGCGTGGTTCCGTCAGTGAGGACACGTGTCTCTTGTCTTCCAGGACTCTCGTCCCACGCTGATCTCGGAGATGGAGGACTGTGTCTTCACCTTCCTGTGGCTGACGGCCGCCGCCTGTCCTCTGGACACCGCGGAACAGGACCAGTGCCGAGTCCAGAACCCGGCCACAGGTACCCACTGTGGAACCGGACCGCTGCTGGTTCTGATGTTCTGGCTGGTTCTGGTTCTGAGGTTCTGGCTGGTTCTGATGTTCTCTCTGGTTCTAGGCCGTCTCTTCGACCTCGGTTCCCTCTTCAAAGATGGCGGCTACAGCGTGTTGGACCAGAACCTGAAGAGAACGTTCTACCTCAACGTCTGCGGAGAAACGAAGGACGGAGGCTGCAGCCCCGGAACCGGTACCACACACACACACACACACACACACACACACACACACACACACACACACACACACACACACACACACACACACACACACAGTCAATCATTGGACGAAGTGAAACTCGTCTGACGCACAAACGAGTTTCGTCGTCAAACAATAACAGACGTCTCACGTTTTAGTTCAACTGAATGTTCCTGATGTGGAATGAGGAACCGCTGCGGCTGCTAGCCTGTTAGCCTGTTAGCTTGTTAGCCTGTTGGCTTGCTAGCCTGTTGGCTTGTTAGCCTGTTGGCTTGCTAGCCTGTTAGCTTGTTAGCCTGTTAGCCTGTTAGCTTGCTAGCCTGTTAGCGAAGCACTACAGTTTTGAGGAGAAAAGTTAAAACTGGTCTTCGTGTGTGTGTGTGTGTGTGTGTGTGTGTGTGTGTGTGTGTGTGTGTGTGTGTGTGTGTGTGTGTGTGTGTGTGTGTGTGTGTGTGTGTGTGTGTGTGTGTGTCAGCGGTGTGTATCAGTGGCTCCGCCCCCTCGCCCCCCCTGAGCGGCGGCCAGGTGAACAGGAAGTTGTCGTACCGAGACCAGGTGGTGGAGCTGACCTACGAGGGAGGAAGTCCCTGCGCTGCAAGCCCCGCCCACAAGCACAAGACCATCATGCACTTCATCTGCAGGTAGAGGGTGGAGCACACCTGGACACACCTGGACACACCTGCTGATTCATGTGTGTGTGTGTGTGTGTGTGTGTGTGTGTGTGTGCAGGCCCCCCAGCATGAGCTCCGCCCCCCCCCAGCCGGTCCTGATCCAGTCCAGCTCTGAAACCTGCACCCACTTCTTCTCTGTGCACACTGGACTGGTCTGTGAGCACCCGGTGAGTCTAGAACCTAGAACCACCTAGAACCATGCACAACCATCTACAACCACTGGGAACCACACACAACCATCTAGAACCACCTAGAACCATCCAGAACCACACACAACCACCTACCTAGAACCATGCACAGCCATCTAGAACCACACACAGCCATCTAGAACCACCTACCTAGAACCACACACAACCACCTACCTAGAACCATGCACAGCCATCTAGAACCACACACAGCCATCTAGAACCACCTACCTAGAACCACACACAACCACCTACCTAGAACCATGCACAGCCATCTAGAACCACACACAACCATCTAGAACCACCTACCTAGAACCACACACAACCACCTACCTAGAACCATGCACAGCCATCTAGAACCACACACAACCATCTAGAACCACCTACCTAGAACCACACACAACACCTACCTAGAACCATGCACAGCCATCTAGAACCACACACAACCATCTAGAACCACCTACCTAGAACCACACACAACCACCTACCTAGAACCATGCACAACCACCTAGAACCATCCTCAACCATCTAGAACCACCTAGAACCATCCAGAACCATGCACAACCACCTAGAACCATGCACAACACCTACCTAGAACCATGCACAACCATCTAGAACCACCTAGAACCATCCAGAACCATGCACAACCACCTAGAACCATGCACAACCATCTAGAACCACCACACACCCCGATGCGGGACGAGGGACGTCCTCAGGAGACGTCTCCAGTTGTCTTCATTCGTCTTACGTAAGAACTCTCAGGGTTCTCCGAGGGTTCCGGGGTTTGACTCCGCCTCTTTCTGCAGGTCACATGTTCCGTGCAGAACGGCTCCGCCCTCATCGACCTGACGCCCCTCATCCACGTCAACGGGTTCTACACTGCCACAGGTGGGTGGAGAACACACACACACACACACACACACACACACACACACACACACACACACACACACACACACTCACACGTTCTCCTGTGTTCTAGATGACTCTGTGGAGAACGGCGATGCGTCTCCAGACTTCTTCATCAACGTGTGTCAGCCTCTGAACCCGATCCCCGGCGTGGCTTGTCCTCCTGGAGCCGCCGTCTGCATGGACCCCGACCAGGGGCCCCCCGTGGTGAGGACACACTGTACTACACTGTACTACACTGTACTACACACTACACTACACACTCTACATACTGTGTACTACACACTACACTACACACAGTAGACACTTTATGTGTGTGTGTGTGTGTGTGTGTGTGTGTGTGTGTGTGTGTGTGTGTGTAGGACATAGGGAGAACCAGCAGCGGTCCAGAGATCAGTAGAACCGGTCAGGTGTCCCTCAGCTACCGCAGCTCCTCACCGTGTTCTGAAGACCCGTCGCAGAACTTCACCTCCTCCATCGTGTTCGTGTGTCAGAGAGGCCTGCAGCTGGTGGGTTCTACTGGGTTCCTCCTCCCGGGTTCCACTGGGTTCTACCAGGGTTCCTCCTCCTGGGTTCTACTGGGTTCCTCCTCCTGGGTTCCTCCTCCCAGGTTCTACTGGGTTCTACTGGGTTCCTCCTCCTGGGTTCTACTGGGTTCCTCCTCCTCGGTTCTACTGGGTTCTCCTGGGTTCCTCCTCCCGGGTTCTACTGGGTTCCTCCTCCTGGGTTCCACTGGGTTCCTCCTCCTGGGTTCTATTGGGTTCTACTGGGTTCCTCCTCCCGGGCTCCACTGGGTTCTACCAGGGTTCCTTCTCCTGGGTTCCACTGGGTTCCTTCTCCTGGGTTCTACTGGGTTCTACCAGAGTTCCTCCTCCCAGGTTCCACTGGGTTCCTCACAGCAGGGTCTACCAGGGTTCTACCCAGGGTTCTCATTGTACCTTCCAGCGTATTTGAGACTCAATAATCTCATGGTTCCGTCCAGCAGAACGTTCTAGGTTACATAGGAAACGTTCCCTTGTTGAGACGTTCCGTTGTTTCCCCATGATGTGACCTGTGTTCTCCCTGGGGGGGTCTGGGTCTGCAGGGTTCTCCCCGGATGTTGTCGGGGACGGCGTGTCACTTCCTGTTTGAGTGGGCGACGCCCCTCGTCTGTCCGGACGCCACCGTGACCAGCGGCTGTTCCCTGAGGGACTCCAGGCTGCAGGTCACCTTCAACCTCAGCGCGCTGGCGGGGGAGGAGACGGTGAGGGGAGGGGCCCGGGGGGAGGGGAGGGGCCGGGGTCTGGGGAGGGAAGGGGCGGGGCCGGGGGAGGGGAGCGGGGCCAGGAGAGGGGGCGAGGCCGGGGGAGGGGCGGGGCCGGGGGAGGGAAGGGGCGAGGGTAGGGAGGGGAGCGGGGCCAGGAGAGGGGGCGAGGCCGGGGGAGGGGAGGGGCGGGGCGTGGCCAGGGGAGGGGCGGGGCCGGGGGAGGGGGAAGGGTCCTGGTTCAGGTCCGGGCTGGGATTGGGTCCTGGTCCTCCACTGAACTGGCATCCTGTGTTCTAGGTCCAGACCGGGACCGGGTCCTACCTCATCAGCGTGTGTGGTTCCGTGACGGAACCGGCCTGCAGGCAGAGCGCCGTGTGCCGGGTCCAGGGGACCGGGTCAGACCGGAACGCCTCGTCCTTCGGTCTCAGCTCGGCCATGGTCCTGGACTTCAAACACCAGGAGCAGGCGGTCCTGATGCAGTACGGCGGAGGAGACCCCTGTCCCCCAGGTACCCCCTAGTCCCCCAGGTACCCCCTAGTCCCCCAGGTACCCCCTAGTCCACCAGGTACCCCCTAGTCCCCCAGGTACCCCCTAGCCCCCCAGGTACCCCTAGTCCACTAGGGGGAACAAACGTGGCTCATTGGCTAAAAGGGGAACCAACCCAAGTTCTACACAGGTTCTACTTTAGCTCTACTTCGTGCTGCGAACACTGTCTCACTGTGTGTGTGTGTGTGTGTGTGTGTGTGTGTGTGTGTGTGTGTGTGTGTGTGTGTGTGTGTGTGTGTGTGTGTGTGTGTGTGTGTGTGTGTGTGTGTGTGTGTGTGTGTGTGTGTGTGTGTGTGTGTGTGTGTGTGTGTGTGTGTGTGTGTGTCAGTGACCAGGGGGGGGGGAGGGGTGTGTGTTCCCCTTTCGGTTCCAGCAGAGGTTCTACTCGTCCTGTACGACAGACGGACGGACGGACGGCGTCCCCTGGTGTTCCACCACCGCCGACTACGACCTGGACCGGCGCTGGGGGTTCTGCAGCCCCGGTGGGTTCTCTGAGTCCTACTGTCCCCCTTCGTCCTACTGTCCTACTGTCCCCCTTCGTCCTACTGTCCCCCTTCGTCCTACTGTCCTACTGTCCCCCTTTGTCCTACTGTCCCCCTTCGTCCTACTGTCCTACCGTCCTACTGTCCCCCTTCGTCCTACTGTCCTTCCTTCGTCCTACTGTCCTTCCTTTGTCCTTCCTTTGTCCGACTCTCTTTCCTTTGTCCTTCCTTTGTCCTACTGTCCCTCCTTCATCCTACTGTCCTTCCTTTGTCCTACTGTCCCCTTTCCTACTGTCCTTCCTTCGTCCTACTGTCCTTCCTTTGTCCTACTGTCCCCTTTCCTACTGTCCTTCCTTCGTCCTACTGTCCTTCCTTTGTCCTACTGTCCTTCCTTCGTCCTACTGTCCTTCCTTTGTCCTTCCTTCGTCCTACTGTCCTTCCTTTGTCCTTCCTTTGTCCTACTGTCCTTCCTTCGTCCTACTGTCCCCTTTCCTACTGTCCTTCCTTTGTCCTACCGCCCTACTGTCCCACTTCGTCCTACTGTCCTTCCTTCATCCTAATGTCCCCCTTGTCCTACCGTCCTACTGTCCCCTTTCGTCCCACTGCCCTACTGTCCCCCTTCATCCTCCCGTCCCCCCCTTCATCCTGTCCTGTCCCCCTCAGCCTCGGGACAGCGTCGGTCCTCCATCCTGTTCATCTGCGATGAGTCAGCGGGTCGGGGTTCTCCGGTTCTGCTGTCGGAGACGTCCGGCTGCTCGGCCACGTTCCAGTGGAGGACGGCGTCCACGTGTCCCCCGAGGACGATGCAGTGTGAGCTGGTGAGCCGTCACCTGACCTTCAACCTGCGTCCTCTGTCCTCGCTGACCGAGCCCTGGACCTTCAGCCACGCCGGAGACACGTGAGTCCCTTCAGGTCCCCCCGTCCCCCCCTCACCGTCCCCCGTCCCCCCCCTCACCGTCCCCCGTCCCGCCTGCAGGTACTACATCAACCTGTGCCAGGGGGTCCGGGGGGGTCTGACCGACTGTCCCCGGGACGCCACCGTGTGTCGACGTTCCGCCTCCGGAGGGAGAACCCAGACCCTGGGCCGGGTCTACACCCAGACCCTGACCTACGCTGGTGAGGGAACCCGGTTCTACATAGACGGTCTGACGTTCCATGCAGGTTCTACACAGGTTCTACACACAGGTTCTACACACAGGTTCTACATATAGGTTCTACACACAGGCTCTACACACAGGTTCTACGTACAGGTTCTACACATAGGTTCTACATATAGGCTCTTCACACAGGTTCTACGTACAGGTTCTACACACAGGTTCTACATATAGGCTCTTCACACAGGTTCTACGTACAGGTTCTACGTACAGGTTCTACGTACAGGTTCTACACATAGGTTCTACATATAGGCTCTACACACAGGTTCTACACATGTTGTACTCAGCATCTTATTTTGATAGTCACTGTAATACAATTTAACTTGTTAGTTTTATCGACGGGAGATACGGCGTATGCTAACTCGATATGCTAGCCCCGTATGCTAGCCCGCTATTCTAGCCCTGTATCCTAGCCCGGTATGCTAGCCCACTATTCTAGCCCTGTATCCTAGCCCCGTATGCTAGCCCGGTCTGCTAGCCCCGTATGCTAGCCAGGTCTGCTAGCCCGGTCTGCTAGCCATAGCTCTGACGTCCCCCCCCCCCCCCCCCAGAAGGAAACGTCTCGGTCAGCTACTCGGCCGGAGACAAAGTCTGTGGGAACGACGTGACGGCGAAGACGCTGATCCAGCTGAGCTGCGGCGGGACGGTGGGACACCCGGCGCTCATCAGGTAGCACACACTCACACACACACACACACACACACACACACACACACACACACACACACACACACACACACACACACACACACACACACACACACACACACACACACACACACACACTGATGTTGGTGTGTGTTGGTGCAGAGTGGACGAGTCTTCCTGTGAGTTCCTGATCGGCTGGTCGACTCGTTTTGCGTGTGCGGTGAAGCAGCGTGAGGTGGAGATGGTGAACGGAACCATTCAGGTTCCTCAGACGGGGAGGAACCTGAGCCTGGGAGCGCTGTACTTCAGGTAACCCAGAGACTCATTAGTGACTCGTTAGTGACTTGTTACTTCAGGTGACCCACAGACTCGTTGCCGACTCTGGGGCTCGTTCCTTCAGGTAACCCAGTGACTCGTTACTTCAGGTAACCCAGAGACTCATTAGTGACTCGTGACTTCAGCTAACCCAGAGACTAGTCAGTGACTCGTGACTTCAGGTAACTCAGAGACTAGTCAGTGACTCGTGACTCCAGGTAACTCAGAGACTCGTTAGTGACTCGTTACCTCAGCTAATCCAGAGACTCGTTAGTGACTCGTGACTTCAGGTAACTCAGAGACTTGTTCGTGACTCGTTACCTCGGCTAACCCAGAGACTCGTCAGTGACTCGTGACTTCAGGTAACTCAGAGACTCGTTACTGACTCGTTACTTCAGGTAACCCAGAGACTCACTAGTGACTCGTGACTGCAGGTAACTCAGAGACTTGTTCGTGACTCGTTACCTCAGCTAACCCAGAGACTCGTCAGTGACTCGTGACTCCAGGTAACTCAGAGACTCGTTAGTGACTCATTGCTTCAGGTTGCCCGTCAGCCAATCAGAGCGTGTCGTTGCCTAGCTACCACCAGGCCTCCGGCGACATCCGTCCGAACGGCGACCGCTACGTCTACCACATCCAGCTGTCGGGAATCACCAACGAGTCTCTGAGCCGCTGCCAGGGCGCCAACATCTGCCAGGACCAGCTGAACCAGCCCTTCCTGCGCCGCATCGGCTCCTCCAGCCGCGCCACGTACTACGTCAGGGGTCAGTACACACTGCAGAGTACTGCATCGTACACACTGCGTACTGCATAGTACACGCTACATAGTACACACTGTATAGTACACACTGCATACTGCATAGTACACGCTACATAGTACACACTGCATACTGCATAGTACACACTGCATACTGCATAGTACACGCTACATAGTACACACTGCATAGTACACACTGCATAGTACACACTGCATACTACATAGTACACACTGCATACTGCATAGTACACGCTACATAGTACACACTGCATAGTACACACTGCATAGTACACACTGCATAGTACACACTGCATACTACATAGTACACACTGCATAGTACACACTGCATAGTACACGCTACATAGTACACACTGCATAGTACACACTGCATACTGCATAGTACACACTGCATACTGCATAGTACACGCTACATAGTACACACTGCATAGTACACACTGCATAGTACACACTACATAGTACATACTGCATAGTACACACTGCATAGTACGTAGCACATAGTACACACTGCATAGTACATAGCACATAGTACACACTGCATAGTACATAGTACACACTGCATAGTATGTAGGACATAGTACACACTGCATAGCACATAGTACACACTGCATAGTACATAGCACATAGTACACACTGCATAGTACATAGTACACACTGCATAGTATGTAGGACATAGTACACACTGCATAGTACACACTGCATAGCACGTAGCACATAGTACACACTGCATAGTACATAGCACATAGTACACACTGCATAGTACATAGCACATAGTACACACTGCATAGCACATAGTACACACTGCATAGTACATAGCACATAGTACACACTGCATAGTACATAGTACACACTGCATAGTATGTAGGACATAGTACACACTGCATAGTACACACTGCATAGCACGTAGCACATAGTACACACTGCATAGTACATAGCACATAGTACACACTGCATAGTACATAGCACATAGTACACACTGCATAGTACATAGCACATAGTACACACTGCATAGCACATAGTACACACTGCATAGTACATAGCACATAGTACACACTGCATAGTACATAGTACACACTGCATAGTATGTAGGACATAGTACACACTGCATAGTACACACTGCATAGCACGTAGCACATAGTACACACTGCATAGTACATAGCACATAGTACACACTGCATAGCACATAGTACACACTGCATAGTACATAGCACATAGTACACACTGCATAGTACATAGTACACACTGCATAGTATGTAGGACATAGTACACACTGCATAGCACATAGTACACACTGCATAGTACATAGCACATAGTACACACTGCATAGTACATAGTACACACTGCATAGTATGTAGGACATAGTACACACTGCATAGTACACACTGCATAGCACGTAGCACATAGTACACACTGCATAGTACATAGCACATAGTACACACTGCATAGTACATAGCACATAGTACACACTGCATAGTACATAGCACATAGTACACACTGCATAGCACATAGTACACACTGCATAGTACATAGCACATAGTACACACTGCATAGTATGTAGGACATAGTACACACTGCATAGTATGTAGGACATAGTACACACTGCATAGCACATAGTAGACACTGCATAGTACGTAGCACATAGTACACACTGCATAGTACACACTGCATAGTACGTAGCACATAGTACACACTGCATAGTACGTAGCACATAGTACACACTGCATAGTATGTAGGACATAGTACACACTGCATAGTATGTAGGACATAGTACACACTGCATAGCACATAGTAGACACTGCATAGTACGTAGCACATAGTACACACTGCATAGTACGTAGCACATAGTACACACTGCATAGTACGTAGCACATAGTACACACTGCATAGTATGTAGGACATAGTACACACTGCATAGTACGTAGCACATAGTACACACTGCATAGTACGTAGCACATAGTACACACTGCATAGTATGTAGGACATAGTACACACTGCATAGTATGTAGGACATAGTACACACTGCATAGCACATAGTAGACACTGCATAGTACGTAGCACATAGTAGACACTGCATAGTACGTAGCACATAGTACACACTGCATAGTACGTAGCACATAGTACACACTGCATAGTATGTAGGACATAGTACACACTGCATAGTATGTAGGACATAGTACACACTGCATAGTACGTAGCACATAGTACACACTGCATAGTACGTAGCACATAGTACACACTGCATAGTATGTATGACATAGTACACACTGCATAGTATGTAGGACATAGTACACACTGCATAGTACGTAGCACATAGTACACACTGCATAGTACGTAGCACATAGTACACACTGCATAGTACGTAGCACATAGTACACACTCCAGGAGGGCCAGTGGAGCTCCTGTCTTGTCCAGACCTCCGTGAGGACAGTGTGGTGTCTCTGATCCGGTCCCTGGTGTCCCCGGTGTCTCTGATCCGGTCCCCGGTGTCTCCAGGACCGACCCTGGACGTCCTGGTTCCGTCGGAGTCCCGGTGCAGCCGGCAGCAGAACCAGACGGTGTCGTCCACCATCACGTTCCACTGCGACCCGGCGGCCGGCGTGGGGATCCCCGAGTTCCTGCGGGAGACGGACGGGTGTCAGTACCTGTTCGTGTGGCACACGGACGCCGTCTGCGCCCTCATGTGAGTCTGGACCGGGTCCGGAACCCGGATCAAATCCAGTTGGTTCTCCAGATCGTGGACGTGTCCTCAAGCGTCTGTGGTCTGTTGCAGAACGGTGGACACGCAGACGGACGAGGAGGACGGCGGGTCCCCGTCCCCGGGGGGACGGAGCCGCGCGGCGGCGGCGCCGCTGCTGGTCCTGCTGCTGGGGGGCGTGTCCCTGGTCCTCCTGGGACTCCTCCTCCACAAGCGGGAGCGCAGGTGAGGCCTCGGCTTCCCGTCTGGCGCCTCGCCACATTAAGAGCCCCGTCCTGACGGGACCGTCTCCCCGCAGGGCTCTGGTCCTGCAGAAGGTTGCCGGATGCTGTCGCCGTGGAAACCAGGCGTCCTACAAGTACTCCAAGGTGGGTGTGGCTCCGGCAGGAGGAGTCGGGGGAAACCGGTTCTTCAGGGTCCGACGGGGCCGCCGCTGTCACGCTAACGTCGTATTAACGTCACGTTAACGTGACATCGCATTAACGTGACACTAACACGTTTGTGACGTGCTAACGTGACGCGCTAACGTAACGTGTTAACGTCGTCGTGACGTGCTAACGTGACGTTGACGCATTTGTGAAGTGCTAACGTGACGTTAACATCGCGACGTGTTAACATGCTAACGTGACCTTAACGTCGTGACGTACTAACGTGTTAACATGCTAACGTGACGTTAACGTTGCGACGTGCTAATGTGTTAACATGCTAAGGTGACGTTAACGTCGCGACGTGCTAACGTGTTAACATGCTAACGTGACGTTAACGTCGCGACGTGCTAACGTGTTAACATCCTAACGTGACGTGAACGTCGCGACGTGCTAACGTGTTAACATGCTAAGGTGACGTTAACGTCGCGACGTGCTAACGTGTTAACATGCTAACATGACGTTAACGTCGCGACGTGCTAACGTGTTAACATCCTAACGTGACGTTAACGTCGCGACGTGCTAACGTGTTAACATGCTAAGGTGACGTTAACGTCGCGACGTGCTAACGTGTTAACATGCTAACGTGACGTTAACGTCGCGACGTGCTAACGTGTTAACATCCTAACGTGACGTGAACGTCGCGACGTGCTAACGTGTTAACATGCTAAGGTGACGTTAACGTCGCGACGTGCTAACGTGTTAACATGCTAACGTGACGTTAACGTCGCGACGTGCTAACGTGTTAACATCCTAACGTGACGTGAACGTCGCGACGTGCTAACGTGTTAACATGCTAAGGTGACGTTAACGTCGCGACGTGCTAACGTGTTAACATGCTAACGTGACGTTAACGTCGCGACGTGCTAACGTGTTAACATCCTAACGTGACGTTAACGTCGCGACGTGCTAACGTGTTAACATGCTAAGGTGACGTTAACGTCGCGACGTGCTAACGTGTTAACATGCTAACGTGACGTTAACGTCGCGACGTGCTAACGTGTTAACATCCTAACGTGACGTGAACGTCGCGACGTGCTAACGTGTTAACATGCTAAGGTGACGTTAACGTCGCGACGTGCTAACGTGTTAACATGCTAAGGTGACGTTAACGTCGCGACATGCTAACGTGTTAACATGCTAACGTGACGTTAACGTCGCGACGTGCTAACGTGTTAACATGCTAAGGCGACGTTAACGTTGCGACGTGCTAACGTGTTAACATGCTAACGTGACGTTAACGTCGCGACGTGCTAACGTGTTAACATGCTAATGTGACGTTAACGTCGTGACGTGCTAATGTCACGCTACTGTTGCATTAATGCCGAATCGTCGCCTTCACAGCTGCACGACATTAAGAGACGTTGACGTCAGATAGAGAAAACGGTGCAGCGTTGCCGTGGAAACGGGTTCCCACGGTGTCGGTTCTGCTGGAACGTTTCAGGTCAACATGGACGACGAAGGCGGCGAGGAGGAGATGGAATGGCTGATGGAGGAGCTGGAAGCTCCTCCCACTGGAGTTGACTCCGCCCCCTCCTCCACCTCCTCCTCCTCCCGCCGGGGCCGGAGTAACCATGGCAACGGCCACATCCGCACCAAGCCGGTGAACACGGACGGCCTGCGCTCGTTCTCGCTGGACGAGCAGGACGAGGACAGCGAGGACGAGGTGCTGAGCGTCCCGGGGGTCCGGGTGCTGCAGTCGTCGGGGGCGACCAAGAGCATCTTCCTGCAGGTCAGTGCGCCGCCGCCGCCGCCGCGGTGGTCTTTGGGTTCCAGACTGACGCTCGCCGCTCGTCCTCAGGAGGAGAGCGACGAGGACCTGGTGGGTCTGCTGGACGACCCGGGCCGCCGGAGGACCGGGGCCACGAGGCCTCGTCCCGACGACCGTCGCCATGGCGACAGCACGGCGGCCGGCCGCGACGAGGACGACAGCGACGAGGACCTGCTGCGGGTGTGATTCATCACCGTGTCCTTCTGGATCCGCCGCCGGACCGCCGGGACCCGGTCCTGATCCGGTCCTGATCCGGTTCTGATCCGGTCCACTAAATCTGCTCCGACGGGTTTTGGGTGAAAATTCCTCCGAACTCGTCAAACAATCCAAAACTTAATTTACAATAAAAAACCAGCTGAAGGTGAAAGTTTGAACCCCGAAGTTCTGCAGAACCCTCGAGACCGACCCCCCAGCCCCAGAACCCCCCAGCCCCAGAACCCCCCAGCCCCAGAACCCCCGGACTGCAGGTTCTGGACGCAGGAGACGTTCACACAGTGTCCCTCAAAACCTCAGACCGGCTCTAAACCGGGTCTGAAACCAGATCTAAACCGGGTCTGGAGCTAGATCTAAACCGGGTCTGAAACTAGATCTAAACCGGGTCTGAAACCAGATCTAAACCGGGTCTGGAGCTAGATCTAAACCGGGTCTGGAACTAGATCTAAACCGGGTCTGAAACTAGATCTAAACCGGGTCTGGAACCAGATCAAGCCAAACGCAGGCATTGGCCTTCAGATTAAAGTGTTCTCTCTGCTGGAAATCGTACGAACTTTGTACGAACTTTGTACGAACTTTGTACGATTTCCATACAAACTTCGTACAAACTTCAGGCGGACAAAAAAAAAAAAGTCGACATGAATGTGATTTTCCTTTAAAAGTTGATGAAACTGTTTATATTGATGATCTTGACTTCCTGTGGGCGGAGCCAAACGTGATTGACAGCTGCAGCGGCCAATGAGCCTCCAGCTTCGACCTGGGGACGTCCGGGTCTCGCGACCCATCCAGGACCTGCTCCGCGTCGGGGTCTGTTTCTATGGCAACGACTCCAAGTGAAAACAGGCTCCTGCTCCGTCGCCGTGGAAACGGGGAAAACGCAACTTTTTGAAAACATTCGAGCTCCACGGAAAGCCATACCTCCCGGGAACACTCTGACTCCGTCTCCATGGAAACGGGGAATATGCCATACTAAAACAACGAAGCTTTAAACTTGAAGCGTTGTCATGGAAACGGCGCCTTGTGGCGTTTTGGAGATTCTTTGGTAGAAACGGATCGAAGGTCGTTCTGGATCCGGTTTCAGTCCAGACTTCGGGTTTGGAGCCTGAACGGCCCCCGATTGGCTGCCTGGACCCTGGACGGCCCCAATTGGCTGCCTGGACCCTGGACGGCCCCCGATTGGCTGCCTGGACCCTGGACGGCCCTGATTGGCTGCCTGGACCCTGGACGGCCCCCGATTGGCTGCCTGGACCCTGGACGGCCCCGATTGGCTGCCTGGACCCTGGACGGCCCCTGATTGGCTGCCTGGACCCTGGACGGCCCCTGATTGGCTGCCTGGACCCTGGACGGCCCTGATTGGCTGCCTGGACCCTGGACGGCCCCCGATTGGCTGCCTGGACCCTGGACGGCCCCTGATTGGCTGCCTGGACCCTGGACGGCCCTGATTGGCTCCAGCTTTGTCTCCGTCTGTGTGGAATTTCAGCTGCAGTTGTTTTTTTTTTGTTGTGGTTGTTTTGTTTTGCGGCGCCGGCGGCGAGCAGCTGAACAAACGGTCCTGCTCTGCGCTCGCCGCTGAAACCCTTTCCTGGGCCTCCGAGGATTCTCCAGACCCCGCCCCCGTCCCGGGTCCAGGTCTCACACACACACACACACACACACACACCAGAGTATCCGGATTACTTTCTCACCCCGCCGTCATTGTAGAAAGTCTGTGTTTCCTGTGTGTGGTTTTCATACAGCATCCAAATGTCCACATTGTCCTCCTTTACAGGTCTGAAACCGGTTTGAAACCAGGTCTAAAACCAGTTTAAAACCAGGTCTGAAACCGGTTTTAAGTCAGGTCAGAAACCTGGTTTCGAACTAGGTCTAAAACCAGTTTTAAAGCATGTCTGAAATCAGTTTGAAACCAGTTTAGAGCCTGTTGTGAAACGTAGCTTAGCATTAGCCTCGCCCACGTGGCTAGCTAACGCAAGCTAAACCTTCGCCGGTCGTCCTGCAGATTTTCTGAAACGTACCAAGACATTTTTTTTCTTTTTTTCCCGTTTGTTTTTGCGGAAAGTTTCCGTCTTCGGCTCCACTTCCTGTTTGTCCCTCCGGAGCTCCACCTCCACTTCCTGTTTGTCCCTCCGGAGCTCCACCTCCACTTCCTGTTTGTCCCTCCGGAGCTCCACCTCCACTTCCTGTTTGTCCCTCCGGAGCTCCACCTCCACTTCCTGTTTGTCCCTCCGGAGCTCCACCTCCACTTCCTGTTTGTCCCTCCGGAGCTCCACCTCCACTTCCTGTTTGTCCCTCCGGAGCTCCTCCTTTCAGGACGTCTCTGAACCTTTTTACGTCAAAAAGGACAAACTTGCGTGGAGACGTCAGTATTTTATCGGAGGGTTTGGGTCTGAAGTCGTTTCCTGGAGACGGAGAGTCTTTGGTCGTTTCCACGGCAACGGGAAACTTTGGGATGGTTTTTCACTTGAAGCGTCGTCGTGGAAACGGCTGCTTCCTGCCATTGGGAGCTTTTTCCACTTTAATTTATTTAATTTTTGTTTCCTGGAGAACGATCTTCGTTCCGTCCTCAAGCTTTTCTTTCGCACTCGTTTGTTTTGTTTCGTGGGACTTTTGCTTTTGGTGGACGACGACGTTACGACGAGACGGACGTCGTCTCTCTGTCTCTGAAGGTCCGATTCTTGTCTTTGCTTCTGTTCCTATTTAAGAGAAAAACGAAGGATGTAAAATATCAGATTCTTTCAATAAATGACTTTGTTTTCTGTCGTTTTCTGTCGTCGTTTCGTCACAAAGTGGAAAATGAAGAAAACGTTTCTGGAAAATCTGACGTTTGTCTGGAAGAAATGTTTGACAAACAAGGACTTTGTTCTGCAGGAACTTGTGGCGTCAGTCGTCCCGTCAGGACGGACGTCAGTCAGGACGGACGTCAGTCGTCCCGTCAGGACGGACGTCAGTCAGGACGGGATGAGTGACGTCCGTCCTGACTGACGTCAGTCGTCCCGTCAGGACGGACGTCAGTCAGGACGGACGTCAGTCAGGACGGACGTCAGTCGTCCCGTCAGGACGGACGTCAGTCAGGACGGTCGTCCCGTCAGTCGTCCCGTCCTGACTCCAGACTGTCGGAGTCGGAGACGAGAATCACACTGTCATGTCTCTGATTTGTCTCTGATTCGATTGTGTCTCTGATTCATGTCTCTGACTGTCCCTGACTCGTGTCTCTGACTGTCTCTGACTCGTGTCTGTGTCTCTGACTGTCCCAGCCTCGTGTCTGTGTCTCTGACTGTCCCTGACTCGTGTCTGTGTCTCTGACTGTCCCTGACTCGTGTCTCTGACTGTCTCTGACTCGTGTCTGTGTCTCTGACTGTCCCAGCCTCGTGTCTCTGTCTCTGACTGTCTCTGACTCGTGTCTCTGTCTCTGACTATCCCAGCCTCGTGTCTGTGTCTCTGACTCGTGTCTGTGTCTCTGACTGTCCCTGACTCATGTCTGTGTCTCTGACTGTCTCTGACTCGTGTCTGTGTCTCTGACTGTCCCTGACTCGTGTCTCTGACTGTCCCAGCCTCGTGTCCCTGACTGGTTCCAGGAATCCTCAGCAGATGTTAACTGATTGACAAACGTCCTCCTGGAGGACTCTTGACGCGTGTCGAGTGATAACAAACGTGTCTTCATGCTCGGCCGCCCCCCGGGGGGGGAGAGAGGGGAGGGGGGGGGGGGACAGTGACCTTTGCCCTCCGCCGGGCGGTTAAAAGCCGGAGCAGCTGTGTGGAGGGACACTCGTCCACCATGACCTCGTTCGACGCCGTGCTGGACGAGGCGGGGAAGTTCGGCCGCTGCCAGAAGCGCATCTTCGCCCTGTTCTGTCTCGTGTCCATGCCGTGGGCGGGGGTCTACGTGGGGATCGTGTTCCAGGGCTTCACGCCGCCGCACCGCTGCCGCGACGCCCCGGCGGCGCGGCGCGCGGCGCAGTGCGGCTGGAGCCCGGAGGACGGCCGGCGCCTCACGCTGCCCGCCGTCAACGTGTCGGGCGGGACGGCGCGGCCCAGCGCCTGCCGGCGCTACGACGTGGACTGGAACCGCACCGGGACCACCTGCGACCCCCGGGACCTGGTCCTGGACCTGGACCCCGCCACGACCCCCACCGCCGGCTGCACCGAGGGCTGGGACTACGACTACCCGGGACGCCGGTCCTTCGTCACCGAGGTGAGGGGGGGGGGTTCAGTCCAGGTCCACTGATGTTCTCCTGTGACTGAGGTTCTCATCCGACTGAGGTTCTAGTCAGACTAAGGTTCTAGTCTGATTGAGATTCTCCACTGATGTTCTCCTGTGACTGAGGTTCAAGCCCACTTGAAGTTCTTAACTGAGGTTCTCATCCGACTGAGGTTCTAGTGTGACTGAGTTTCTAGTGTGAGGTTCTAGTCCAACTAAGGTTCTAGTCTAACTAAGGTTCTCGATGGAGGTTCTAGTGTGACTGAGATTCTAGACTGAGGTTCTAGTGTGACTGAGTTTCTAGTCTGAGGTTCTAGTCCAACTAAGGTTCTAGTCTGATTGAGGTTCTCCACTGATGTTCTCCTGTGACTGAGGTTCTTAACTGAGGTTCTCATCTGACTGAGGTTCTAGTGTGACTGAGGTTCTCATCCGACTGAGGTTCTAATGTGACTGAGGTTCTAGACTGAGGTTCTAGTGTGACAGGTTCTAGACTGAGGTTCTAATGTGACTGAAGTTCTAGGCTGAGGTTCTAGTCTAACTGAGGTTCTAGACAGGTTCTAGTGTGACTTAGGTTCTAGACAGGTTCTAGTGTGACTGAGGTTCTAGTCTGACTGAGGTTCTAGTGTGATTGAGGTTCTAGACAGATGTTCTAGCCTGACTGAGGTTCTAGTGTGACTGATGCTCTGAAGTTCTGTTGCTCCACTACGGTTCTGACTGTGGTTCTGCCGGCAGTTCGACCTGGTGTGTTCCAGGTCCTGGCTGGTGGACATGTACCAGGCCACCCTGAACATTGGGTTCCTGGTGGGGAGCATCGCCACGGGCTACCTGGCCGACAGGTGAGAACCTCACTGGCTGCAGCTTCGGTTCCACGTCTTTGTTAGATTTCAATTCCTCGTCCGGTTCTGCGTCGGGATCCACATGTGGCTCCTCATTGGGTCCCACATTGGGCTGTACATTTGGTTCCTCGTTGAGTTCTCTGTCAGGGACCTCATGGGGTTCCACATTTGGTTCCACATTTGGTTCCTCGTTGAGTTCTCTGTCAGGGACCTCATGGGGTTCCACATTTGGTTCCACATTTGGTTCCTCGTTGAGTTCTCTGTCGGGGACCTCATGGGGTTCTACATTTGGTTCCACATTTGGTTCCTTGTTGAGTTCTCTGTTGGGGACCTCATGGGGTTCCACATCTGGTTCCTCGTTGAGTTCTCTGTTGGGGACCTCATGGGGTTCCACATCTGGTTCCTCGTTGAGTTCTCTGTTGGGGACCTCATGGGGTTCCACATCTGGTTCCTCGTTGAGTTCTCTGTTGGGGACCTCATGGGGTTCCACATCTGGTTCCTCATTGAGTTCTCTGTGGGGGACCTCATCGGGTTCCACATTTGGTTCCTCGTTGAGTTCTCTGTTGGGGACCTCATCGGGTTCCACATTTGGTTCCTCGTTGAGTTCTCTGTTGGGGACCTCATCGGGTTCCACATCTGGTTCCTCGTTGAGTTCTCTGTTGGGGACCTCATCGGGTTCCACATCTGGTTCCTCGTTGAGTTCTCTGTTGGGGACCTCATGGGGTTCCACATTTGGTTCCTCGTTGGATTCCGTGTTGGCTTCTGCGTTGAGTTCCGGGCTTGTTTCCTCATTGGGTTCCACCGGCAGTAAAGGTTCCGTGGTTCCTTCAGGTTCGGCAGGAAGTTGAGCTTCCTGATGTCCAACGTGATGAACGGGCTGACGGGGGTCCTGGTGGCCGTGGCCCCCGACTACACCTCCCTGCTGGTCTTCAGGACCCTCTTCGGCTTCGGGGTCAAAGGAGGCTGGGTGGTCGGATACGTGCTGAGTGAGCTAATGCTAATGCTAATCTCAATGCTAAAGCTAATCTGTGTGGAAAGAAACCTGCTGCTAGCTTTAGCATGTTGCACTTTTCTAAACTCTGTTGTCTCTAACACCAGATTATAGAGCATCTTCCTCCTCTAATCCAGATTATAGAGCATCTTCCTCCTCTAATCCAGATTATAGAGCATCTTCCTCCTCTAATCCAGATTATAGAGCATCTTCCTCCTCTAACACCAGATTATAGAGCATCTTCCTCCTCTAATCCAGATTATAGAGCATCGTCCTCCTCTAATCCAGATTATAGAGCATCTTCCTCCTCTAACACCAGATTATAGAGCATCTTCCTCCTCTAATCCAGATTATAGAGCATCTTCCTCCTCTAATCCAGATTATAGAACATCTTCCTCCTCTAACACCAGATTATAGAGCATCTTCCTCCTCTAATCCAGATTATAGAGCATCGTCCTCCTCTAATCCAGATTATAGAGCATCTTCCTCCTCTAACACCAGATTATAGAGCATCTTCCTCCTCTAATCCAGATTATAGAGCATCTTCCTCCTCTAATCCAGATTATAGAGCATCTTCCTCCTCTAACACCAGATTATAGAGCATCTTCCTCCTCTAATCCAGATTATAGAACATCTTCCTCCTCTAACACCAGATTATAGAGCATCTTCCTCCTCTAATCCAGATTATAGAGCATCGTCCTCCTCTAATCCAGATTATAGAGCATCTTCCTCCTCTAACACCAGATTATAGAGCATCTTCCTCCTCTAATCCAGATTATAGAGCATCTTCCGCCTCTAATCCAGATTATAGAGCATCTTCCTCCTCTAACACCAGATTATAGAGCATCTTCCTCCTATAATCCAGATTATAGAGCATCTTCCTCCTCTAACACCAGATTATAGAGCATCTTCCTCCTCTAACACCAGATTATAGAGCATCTTCCTCCTCTAATCCAGATTATAGAGCATCTTCCTCCTCTAACACCAGATTATAGAGCATATTCCTCCTCTAATCCAGATTATAGAGCATCTTCCTCCTCTAACACCAGATTATAGAGCATCTTCCTCCTCTAACACCAGATTATAGAGCATCTTCCTCCTCTAATCCAGATTATAGAGCATCTTCCTCCTCTAACACCAGATTATAGAACATCTTCCTCCTCTAATCCAGATTATAGAGTATCTTCCTCCTCTAATCCAGATTATAGAGCATCTTCCTCCTCTAAACCAGATTATAGAGCATCTTCCTCCTCTAACACCACATTATAGAGCATCTTCCTCCTCTAATCCAGATTATAGAGCATCTTCCTCCTCTAAACCAGATTATAGAGCATCTTCCTCCTCTAAACCAGATTATAGAGCATCTTCCTCCTCTAATCCAGATTATAGAGTATCTTCCTCCTCTAATCCAGATTATAGAGCATCTTCCTCCTCTAAACCAGATTATAGAGCATCTTCCTCCTCTAACACCACATTATAGAGTATCTTCCTCCTCTAACACCACATTATAGAGTATCTTCCTCCTCTAATCCAGATTATAGAGCATCTTCCTCCTCTAACACCACATTATAGAGCATCTTCCTCCTCTAAACCAGATTATAGAGCATCTTCCTCCTCTAATCCAGATTATAGAGCATCGTCCTCCTCTAATCCAGATTATAGAGCATCTTCCTCCTCTAATCCAGATTATAGAGCATCTCCCCCCTCTAACACCAGATTATAGAGCATCTTCCTCCTCTAAACCAGATTATAGAGCATCTTCCTCCTCTAACACCAGATTATAGAGCATCTTCCTCCTCTAATCCAGATTATAGAGCATCTTCCTCCTCTAATCCAGATTATAGAGCATCTTCCTCCTCTAACACCAGATTATAGAGCATCTTCCTCCTCTAATCCAGATTATAGAGCATCTTCCTCCTCTAACACCAGATTATAGAGCATCTTCCTCCTCTAACACCAGATTATAGAGCATCTTCCTCCTCTAATCCAGATTATAGAGCATCTTCCTCCTCTAACACCAGATTATAGAGCATCTTCCTCCTCTAATCCAGATTATAGAGCATCTTCCTCCTCTAACACCAGATTATAGAGCATCTTCCTCCTCTAACACCAGATTATAGAGCATCTTCCTCCTCTAATCCAGATTATAGAGCATCTTCCTCCTCTAACACCAGATTATAGAGCATCTTCCTCCTCTAATCCAGATTATAGAGTATCTTCCTCCTCTAATCCAGATTATAGAGCATCTTCCTCCTCTAAACCAGATTATAGAGCATCTTCCTCCTCTAACACCACATTATAGAGCATCTTCCTCCTCTAATCCAGATTATAGAGCATCTTCCTCCTCTAAACCAGATTATAGAGCATCTTCCTCCTCTAAACCAGATTATAGAGCATCTTCCTCCTCTAAACCAGATTATAGAGCATCTTCCTCCTCTAATCCAGATTATAGAGTATCTTCCTCCTCTAATCCAGATTATAGAGCATCTTCCTCCTCTAAACCAGATTATAGAGCATCTTCCTCCTCTAACACCACATTATAGAGTATCTTCCTCCTCTAACACCACATTATAGAGTATCTTCCTCCTCTAATCCAGATTATAGAGCATCTTCCTCCTCTAACACCAGATTATAGAGCATCTTCCTCCTCTAAACCAGATTATAGAGCATCTTCCTCTAATCCAGATTATAGAGCATCTTCCTCTAATCCAGATTATAGAGCATGTTGAGGTGGTTGATGAGTTTGCCCTGTGTGTCAGTCACGGAGATCGTGGGGGTGGAGTACCGCCGTACGGTCGGGGTTCTCTACCAGATGTTCTTCAGCGTAGGGATCCTCCTGCTCCCCCTGCTGGCCTACTTCATCACCGACTGGCGCTGGCTGCAGGTGGCCATCACGGTTCCCTACATCCTCTTCCTGTCCTACTACTGGTGAGCAGAACCCGGCCGACCGTTCTCCGGGCCCGAGGGCGGAGAACGTTCTAACTGTGGGTTCCCCCGGCGGGTCCAGGTTCATTCCGGAGTCGCCCCGGTGGCTCCTGTCCCAGAACAAGAAGGCCCAGGCCGTGAAGATCACCCAGGCCATGGCCAAGGAGAACAACAGGACCCTGTCCAAGAACATCGAGGTACCCGTCGGTTCCGACGCAGCGCAGAACCTTTAGCCGCTTTTTTTTGGTGTTCTGACCCGGAGCCGCCGTTCCAGAACCTGACGGACGAGAACGTGGTCTCCACCACCGCCTCCTTCATGGACCTGATCAGAACCCCCAACATGAGGAAGCACACCTTCATCCTCAGCTTCAACTGGTGAGTGTTCTACTGGAGAACCGCGTCCTCCATCCGCAGAACGTCCTGTAGGGGCGGGGTTCTTAGACCACCTGGCCCGAGACCGGGTCAAGACCAGGACCAGAACCTCCCAAGACGAGACAAAGAACAAACGCGACAGAAACGAAGACAAATAAGAACAAAGTTCCTCCAGTTGAAGCGAAAACAAACCAAATTAACAAAAAAAAACCAAAACACCAACAGCGCTGCCGGCTAACGGCTAAAGCTAACGGCTAATGGCTAAAGCTAACGGCTAAAGCTAACGGTAGGCGTTCCATCGCGGGTTGACCTTCTTCAAGGTCGCAGAAACGACACATCTGGAGAAATTCTAGAACTCTGACACGTATTATGGTGATTGTCAAAATAAAAGCACCACATTGAATTGTTATTACGGTGACTGTCAAAATAAAAGCACCAAGTCAAGTCAATCCCATTGAAGCCAGTTTACCGCTGTTCCTTTCATCCAGATGAAATGTTCTGGTCTGTGAGTTGAAGAACCGAGGCAGAACGTGTAGAACCTCCAGGAGAACGTTTGGAACCGTACCGTGTGTTCCGCAGGTTCACCAGCGCCGTGGTGTACCAGGGTCTCATCATGAGACTGGGCATCCTGGGAGGAAACGTCTACGTGGACTTCCTGATCTCCGGCCTGGTGGAGTTTCCCGCCGCCTTCCTCATCCTCTTCACCATCGACAGGATCGGACGCCGCCTCCCCTTCGCCGCCGCCAACATGGTGGCCGGGACGTCCTGCTTCGTCACCGCCTTCATCCCCGACAGTGAGTCTCACCGGGACGGACTCAGGACCAGTGGGGGACGACTGGGGGACCAGTGGGGGACGACTGGGGGATGGCTGGGGGACCAGTGGGGGACGGCTGGGGGACCAGTGGGGGACGACTGGGGGACGACTGGTGGAAGACTGGGGGACGACTGGGGGACCAGTGGGGGACGACTGGAGGACGACTGGAGGAAGACTGGAGGACGACTGGGGGACCAGTGGGGGACCAGTGGGGGACGACTGGAGGAAGACTGGAGGACGACTGGAGGACGACTGGGGGACGACTGGGGGAAGAATAACTCAAGACTCAGAACAGACTTTGAATGTTTACCTTCCAAAACTGTTCTCTCAGTGACTCGTTGCTGAGGGTGTAGTGACTCGTTGAGGGTGTTTTGACTCGTTGAGGGTGTAGTGACTCATTGAGGGTGTAGTGACTCGTTGCTGAGGGTGTAGTGACTCGTTGCTGAGGGTGTAGTGACTCGTTGAGGGTGTTTTGACTCGTTGAGGGTGTAGTGACTCATTGAGGGTGTAGTGACTCGTTGAGGGTGTTTTGACTCGTTGAGGGTGTATTGACTTGTTGAGGGTGTTTTGACTCGTTGAGGGTGTAGTGACTCGTTGAGGGTGTTTTGACTCGTTGAGGGTGTAGTGACTCGTTGAGGGTGTATTGACTTGTTGAGGGTGTAGTGACTCGTTGAGGGTGTTTTGACTCGTTGAGGGTGTAGTGACTCGTTGAGGGTGTTTTGACTCGTTGAGGGTGTAGTGACTCATTGAGGGTGTAGTGACTCGTTGCTGAGGGTGTAGTGACTCGTTGCTGAGGGTGTAGTGACTCGTTGAGGGTGTTTTGACTCGTTGAGGGTGTAGTGACTCATTGAGGGTGTAGTGACTTCGTTGAGGGTGTTTTGACTCGTTGAGGGTGTATTGACTTGTTGAGGGTGTTTTGACTCGTTGAGGGTTGTAGTGACTCGTTGAGGGTGTTTTGACTCGTTGAGGGTGTAGTGACTCGTTGAGGGTGTATTGACTTGTTGAGGGTGTAGTGACTCGTTGAGGGTGTTTTGACTCGTTGAGGGTGTAGTGACTCGTTGAGGGTGTTTTGACTCGTTGAGGGTGTAGTGACTCATTGAGGGTGTAGTGACTCGTTGCTGAGGGTGTAGTGACTCGTTGCTGAGGGTGTAGTGACTCGTTGAGGGTGTTTTGACTCGTTGAGGGTGTAGTGACTCATTGAGGGTGTAGTGACTCGTTGAGGGTGTTTTGACTCGTTGAGGGTGTATTGACTTGTTGAGGGTGTTTTGACTCGTTGAGGGTGTAGTGACTCGTTGAGGGTGTTTTGACTCGTTGAGGGTGTAGTGACTCGTTGAGGGTGTATTGACTTGTTGAGGGTGTAGTGACTCGTTGAGGGTGTTTTGACTCGTTGAGGGTGTAGTGACTCGTTGAGGGTGTTTTGACTCGTTGAGGGTGTAGTGACTCATTGAGGGTGTAGTGACTCGTTGCTGAGGGTGTAGTGACTCGTTGCTGAGGGTTGTAGTGACTCGTTGAGGGTGTTTTGACTCGTTGAGGGTGTAGTGACTCATTGAGGGTGTAGTGACTCGTTGAGGGTGTTTTGACTCATTGAGGGTGTATTGACTTGTTGAGGGTGTTTTGACTCGTTGAGGGTGTAGTGACTCGTTGAGGGTGTTTTGACTCGTTGAGGGTGTAGTGACTCGTTGAGGGTGTATTGACTTGTTGAGGTGTAGTGACTCGTTGAGGGTGTTTTGACTCGTTGAGGGTGTAGTGACTCGTTGAGGGTGTTTTGACTCGTTGAGGGTGTAGTGACTCATTGAGGGTGTAGTGACTCGTTGCTGAGGGTGTAGTGACTCGTTGCTGAGGGTGTAGTGACTCGTTGAGGGTGTTTTGACTCGTTGAGGGTGTTTTGACTCGTTGAGAGTGTAGTGACTCATTGAGGGTGTAGTGACTCGTTGAGAGTGTAGTGACTCATTGAGGGTGTAGTGACTCGTTGAGAGTGTAGTGACTCGTTGAGGGTGTAGTGACTCGTTGAGGGTGTAGTGACTCTGCCTTGTCCCTGCAGGTCTCTTCTGGCTCAAGACGGTGGTGGCCTGTATCGGACGTCTGGGGATCACCATGGCCTTCGAGATGGTGGTGTTCGTCAACACGGAGCTCTACCCCACCTTCGTCAGGTCGCTACACCGTCACATGCTGTTGTTTTCACAACAACCTTGTGTTGCAGAAACCTGGTGTATTCCAGACTGTGTGACGTTGTTGTGATGCTGTTGTTGTTGTTGTTATTGTTGTGACGTTGTTGTTGGGATGTTATTGTTGTTGTGACGTTATTGTTGTTGTGAAGTTGTCGTGACATTATTGTTGTCGTGACATTATTGTTGTAGTGACGTTATTGTTGCTGTGACATTGTTGTTGTTGTTGTGACGCTGTTGTTGTTGTGATGATGTTGTGATGTTGTTGTGATGCTGTTGTTGTTGTGATGCTGTTGTTGTTGTAATGTTGTTGTGACGTTGTTGTTGTTGTGATGTTTTGCGAGAACCTGGGCGTCTCTGCTCCATGCTGTGACGTTGTTGTTGTTGTTGATGATGTTATGACATTGTTGTTACGTTGTTGTTGTTGTGATGTTCTGACGTTATTGTGACGTTGTTGTTCGGACGTTGTTGTGACATTGTTGTTCAGACATTGTTGTGAAGCTGTTGTTTTTGTGACGTTGTCGTTACGTTGTTGTTGTTGTGGCGCTGTTGTTGTGACGTTATTGTTGTTGTGACGTTGTCGTGACATTATTGTTGTTGTGATGTTGTTGTTGTGACATTGTTGTGACCTTGTTGTTGTTGTGATGTTGTTGTGATGTTGTTTTTGTGACGTTGTTGTGATGTTGTTGTGACGTTGTTGTGATGTTGTTTTTGTGACGTTGTTGTGATGCTGTTGTTGTTTTGACGCTGTTGTTGTTGTGACTTTGTTGTGATGTTGTTGTTGTTGTGCTACAGTAACCTGGGCATCTCGGTGTGTTCCACACTGTGTGACGTTGTTGTTGTGTTGTAGGAACCTGGGCGTCTCGGTGTGTTCCACACTGTGTGACGTTGTTGTTGTTGTTGTTTGTTATAGGAACCTGGGCGTCTCGGTGTGTTCCACACTGTGTGACGTTGTTGTTGTTGTTGTGTTGTAGGAACCTGGGCGTCTCGGTGTGTTCCACACTGTGTGACGTTGTTGTTGTTGTTGTGTTGTAGAACCTGGGCGTCTCGGTGTGTTCCACACTGTGTGACGTTGTTGTTGTTGTTGTGTTGTAGGAACCTGGGCGTCTCGGTGTGTGATCCACACTGTGTGACGTTGTTGTTGTTGTTGTTGTAGGAACCTGGGCGTCTCGGTGTGTTCCACACTGTGGTGACGTTGTTTGTTGTTGTTGTTGTGTTGTAGGAACCTGGGCGTCTCGGTGTGTTCCACACTGTGTGACGTTGTTGTTGTTGTTGTGTTGTAGGAACCTGGGCGTCTCGGTGTGTTCCACACTGTGTGACGTTGTTGTTGTTGTTGTGTTGTAGGAACCTGGGCGTCTCGGTGTGTTCCACACTGTGTGACGTTGTTGTTGTTGTTGTGTTGTAGGAACCTGGGCGTCTCGGTGTGTTCCACACTGTGTGACGTTGTTGTTGTTGTTGTGTTGTAGGAACCTGGGCGTCTCGGTGTGTTCCACACTGTGTGACGTTGTTGTTGTTGTTGTGTTGTAGGAACCTGGGCGTCTCGGTGTGTTCCACACTGTGTGACGTTGTTGTTGTTGTTGTGTTGTAGGAACCTGGGCGTCTCGGTGTGTTCCACACTGTGTGACGTCGGCGGCATCGTGGCGCCGTTCCTTCTCTACCGACTCGCCGTCATTTGGCTGGAACTTCCTCTCATCATCTTCGGTGAGAATCTGACGAATGGCTTGTGAAGAGAACCCGTCTGGATCCAGACCCGGGTCTCAGTTCTGGTTCTGGTTCTGGTTCTGCTCCTCAGGGTCTCTGGCGTTCGTAGCCGGCGGTCTGGTTCTGATGCTCCCCGAAACCCGAGGAGTTCCGCTGCCCGACACCATCGACGACATCGAGTTCCCCGAGAAGTGAGTTGCTGGTCTACGTGGTTCTATGTGGAACCGCAGATGTTCTACAGGAGGTTTCAGAACCACAGACGTTCCACAGGAGGGTTCAGAACCACAGACGTTCCACAGGAGGGTTCAGAACCACAGACG
>NW_027662255.1:0-19233 GCF_963422515.1 Blennius ocellaris | reverse complement strand
AACAACCCACCTGTCCTGTTCACTGAGCCTCACCTGGGCCGCCGCTAACGCAGGACGGAGAGGCAAACCGCGTGATTAACGATCAATTCAACGTCATCGGCATAAAATCTGTATTAAATATTAATAACACTGCAGTTACTTTTAATACATTGGTTGTTTTTGATCAATTAACCAGTCAAAGGTTCACGATGAAGGACGTTTCCACACCGACTGGCCGATACATAAACATAAACACGACGTACGTATTTTCTTTGTATGTAAAGTAAACAACACGTAGAGATAGTTTATTAGAATTAGATACCAAAATGAGAGTTGTGTAGTATGAGTGTATAAGATCTACAGACATAATAAGTATGAGATGAAACTAAATGGTACAAAAATACTGACGGGAAAATCGAATCAATCAAAAATAAGTGTGTGAAACATTTAATAAGACGTTTGTGTTTAAATATTTGGACAAACTTGTTTCACAGCGCGAAGGAAACCTCATCAAACTTCTCGTTTCTCATGAACTCAGTGGAGTCTGATGGATGTAAATGTGGGTCACACTCCCTCATCGTAGAGCATACCTTCTCATACCTTCTCATACCTCCTTATATATCCTCATACCTCCTCATATCTCCTCATATATCCTCATACCTCCTCATATATCCTCATATATCCTCATACCTCCTTATACTTTCTCATACCTCTTATCCCCTCATACCTCCTTATACCTTCTCATACCTCCTCATACATTCTCATATCCCCTCATACCTCCTCATATCCCCTCATACCTCCTTATAGCTCCTCATACCTCCTCTTATTCCCTCATATCTCCTCATACCTCCTTATACCTTCTCATACCTCCTCATATCACCTCATACCTCCTCATATCTCCTCATACCTCCTTATACCTTCTCATACCTCCTCATATCACCTCATACCTCCTCATACCTCCTCTTATTCCCTCATATCTCCTCACACATTCTCATATCCCCTCATACCTCCTCTTATTCCCTCATATCTCCTCATATCCCCTCATACCTTCTAATACCTTCTCATACCTCATGCTTTCTCACATCACCTCATATCTTCTCATATCTCATACCTCCTCTTGCATGTTTTATTGGACGTCTAACAAAGAAACTAAAGTGATCCTGACGTCTCTGGTTCAACAAAACAATCTCAGAAATCCAGGAAATGATGTTTGATGAAGTCAAATCAAGCTTCAGATCTGAAGTGGCCTCCGTGTGTCTTTGTGGAGGGATGGAGGGAGGGAGGGAGGGAGGGAGGGAGGGAAGGAAGGAAGGAGGGAGGGAGGGAGAGATTGTGTCTTTGAACGTGACCAGACGAGGAGGTGCAGGTCAGCCTGTGATGAGAGGAGGACCCCTGCTGAGTGGGGTGTGTCTGACCCCTGAACACTCTCACTCTCATCCCATCTGTCTGCGAGGCCGAGGGTGAGAAATGAAGGGGTGAGAAATGAAGGGGTGAGAAATGAAGGGGTGAGAAATGAAGGGATGAACCAGCTTCACCTGGGATGGAAATGAGGCCCGAGCACAAAGAGGAGGATTTTAAACATTTACATCCAAAACCACTAAAACCAATCATCGTCTTTGAATTTCTCCAGTTTAGCCCTTTATTCTACTTTATTCTCCTTTATTCTCATTTATTCTCATTTATTCTCTTTTATTCTCTTTTATTCTCTTTTATTCTCCTTTATTCTCTTTCATTTGCCTTTATTCTCTTTTATTCTCCCTTTATTCTACTTTATTGTTCCATTATTCTCTTTTGCTCTGCTTTATTCTCCTTTGTTCTCCTTTATTCTCCTTTATTGTCATGTAAAGAAAGAGAAACTATTTAAAAATTTGTTTTTTGTTAAAAATTAGATTTTTTTTAATTGCATTGCAAAACGTTTGCCGTAACTCCTCAATAATAAGTCCATTAAAGTGATATATTAAAAAAAAAAAAAAAAAAAAATGCAACTTCTTGAAATTAACTTTCTTTGTTTTATTTTGTAAACAAGAAACTACAATTGTTAAGTTTAATTGTTTTTTTTCATTTGTTAACATTATGACTGTAGAATCAACAATTATTTTGTCCAAGATATGGACATTTTCCAGAAATGTGACGCGAGATCTGGATTTGACTTTCATTTCGTGTGATGAACCTGAGTTGGATAAATAACCCCCTCACCCCCCTCACCCCCCTCACCCCCCCCCCCCCCCCCCCGCAGGTTTCTGGTACAGTCCGGAGTGTGACTTTGTGCGCCACTGCATCGCCAAGTCCCAGGAGAACGTGGAGGGCAAGGTCCAGCTGTCGGTCTTCAAGGGTCACGTCTACCTGCTGGGGCGAGAGTCTCCCAAGTCGCTGTACAACGAGGAGCTGGTCAGGTGAGTCGAGGGGGGGTGGGGCCTATTGTGGGGGGCGGGGCCAGAACGCATTGACGGTCCTGCACATGAGCAGGGTGAACTCACAAAGACATCGCAGAGTGATGGGAGCTGTTCCTTTGGGTGGGGGGGGGGGGGGGGGGGGGGGGTGACACACACACACACACACACACACACACACACACACACACACGGCCTCCCGAGCAGCGCTAACAGTGGGTTTGTTCAGGAGTCTGACCCCCACTGGCCCCTGGGCTGGCTCAACCCTGACCAGAGTAAAACCCCTCCATATGGCTCCCCCTCCCCACTTAAGACACACACACACACACACACACACACACACACACACACACACACACACACACACACACACACACACACACACACACACACACACACACACACACACACACACACACACACCCCGGAGTCGGAGAGCTAATGGTGTTTTCATCCAGAGGAGAGAAGGAGGTGATTTCACTGGGCTTTTAGGAGCAAAGTACTGGAGTGTCATGGTCGTTAGGCAGGTCAGGAAGAGGTGGAGGGAGGGGGGGGGGGGGGGGGGGGTAGAAGGGGGGCTCCCACAGTGAACCTTTCAGTTTCTTGCACTGGTTTGGAAGCAGAAGCCGGGAAATACAAAACACAAAAAATAAATCAATACGGCGGGCGAGAGTCTGTTGTCGTGTGTGAAAAGGGAAAATCGAGCTGAAACTGTACTTTTAACCTGCTCTGACCTCATTCTGCTCCGTTTTCTGAGTCGATGACTCTTTTCAAAAACGTCTTCCGGGGAGGACAGGAGAAGTTGTTTCTGAAACTCCAGCTTGAACTCCGTGAATTTCTTTCTCTCGCTCTTTTTTTTTTCTCCTCCAAAATGAAACATTACAAGTTAAAAACATCACTTTTCTGAATTTAAAATAAAAAACAAATAAACAATGCCATTACGAAAAGCAGAGAAATTCCAGTTATTTACGATAATTCACTACAATTAGATGATAAAGTAGAATAAGAGAACTACAAATGTCCATCATGGGGGGGGCGGGGGGCCTTTATTCACATAATATGGAAGTAAAAATGTGAATTGTTTTTGTGTATATGTTGTAGAGACAATTTTATATATTTAATTATTTTTATTTATTTATTTACATTTTTTTATTTTTTTATTTTTTTAATGTTTGTTGTACAGACAATTTTATTCCTTTATTTTTATTTCTTTATTTAAATTCTTTTATATTTTTTTATTTTTTATTTATTATTATGGGGGGACTTTATTCACAAAATATGGAAGTAAAAATGTGAATTCTTTTGTTTATGTTGTAGAGACAATTTTATTTCTTTATTTATTTGTGTTTCTTTCTTTATTTAAATTTTTTATTATTAGTATTATTTATTATTTCATTTTTTTAATTCATTCATTTAAAAAAATTATATAATAAACATTTTTTATAAATATATTTTTATTAAATTGCCATTCATGTATTTATAATAAAAAATGTTAATAAATGTATTAATCATTAATTGATAAATACATGAGTTTGGGGGTGGTGGTGCCCCCGCCCACACACACCCCCACCCACACCCCTCCCCCCTCCACCTATGACATAAAGTAAGTGATGCCTGTCGCAAGTATCAAGTTGTACGTCACGTTATTAAGAGCAGTAATACCTCAGATTATGTAAGAAGGTGTGAATACTCAGTGTGTCAGGTTACGTTAGTGCAGGTCAGTGGTTCTGAGTGGGGGGGGGGGTGAGTGGGGGGGGTTGAGAGGGGGGGGTTAATCCCTTTTCCCAGCACGTTTTTAGTTTCTTTTGAAATTTGGGGGAGAGAAAAAAAAACAGCAAGACTGAAAGACGTAAATGGAGTGTGAAACTATGAATTATTTAGTGGCGACGCACGTTAATGGCTGAAAATGTAAATTAGAACAACAGACGGCCGCGTTTCTAAACAACCTTTTTGAAGCGGAAACACAAAACCTTTGTTGCGTTTCTGAGTTTCTGTTCTACTTTGCGACGGCGCTCGGGAACCTGAGAGTTGTTGAAAAGGGTCCTCGCGCCGTCGCCGTGGAAACGGGGTGAAGTGCAACTTTTCTGAAACGTCGCTACTGCACATGTGCAAATATAGTAGTTCTGCACATGCTCAGTAGAGACAGTCGCTGTAATAACTATCCAACTTGGTGGTTTTATTTTGACAGTCACTGTAATAACAATCCAACTTGGTGGTTTTATTTTGACAGTCACTGCAATAACAATCCAACTTGGTGGTTTTATTTTGACAGTCACTGCAATAACAATCCAACTTGGTGGTTTTATTTTGACAGTGACAAGAACAATCCAACTTGGTAGTTTTATTTTGACAGCCACCGTAATAACAATCCAACTTGGTGGTTTTATTTTGACAGTCACTGTAATAACAATCCAACTTGGTGATTTTATTTTGACAGTCACTGCAATAACAATCCAACTTGGTACTTTTATTTTGACAGTCACTGTAATAGCAATCCAACTTGGTGGTTTTATTTTGACAGTCACTGTAGTAACAATCCAACTTGGTGGTTTTATTTTGACAGTCACTGTAATAGCAATCCAACTTGATGGTTTTATTTTGACAGTCACTGTAGTAACAATCCAACTTGTTAGTTTTATTTTGACAGTCACTGTAATAACAATCCAACTTGGTGGTTTTATTTTGACAGTCACTGTAATAGCAATCCAACTTGGTGGTTTATTTTGACAGTCACTGTAGTAACAATCCAACTTGGTGGTTTTATTTTGACAGTCACTGTAATAACAATCCAACTTGGTAGTTTTATTTTGACAGTCACTGTAATAACAACAACAGTGTGTGGTGTTGTTACAAAAATAAACAACAGCACCCACTAGTGGCCCAACATGAAAACAACATTGTTTTCAAAGCGTTGTTGTGTAAACAGGCCGTAGTGTGAAATTATGAGTTTATCAACAATTGCAGCTTTTAATTTAAGGACCTCCAAAGGTTCCGTTTAGTAAAATTTACTGCGTTTGGATCCAAACCGTCGTTAATAATGATATTTTAGAATGTGAAAAATTTAATTAGGCTTTTGACCCTAAATTACAGCTCGACTTTGAGGAGCAGCGATTTTCAGTCATTGAGGAGTTTTATTTACAAACGTCACTGTTTTACTCCAGGTACAAAAACACCTTTCTGCTGACTCTATACTTAATTCTGTTTATTTGCGTTTTTCTTCATACATGGAAAAAATAAAAAAATCACTTTTCTCAGGATCTCATCAGGCCTGGAGAAATAAAATACAAAAAAATGTTTCCAGTTCTGTTCAGATCTGTACTTTATTCCAGTTCCAGGAGTGACTGGAGGTTTTCTCGGAGCCGCGATTCGTCTGTGAAACTCTGGAATTCTCACATGAGAGTTTCTTAATGGAGGGAAGCTCATAATCCGAGCTGCTGCCGCAAAGTGTTTTATCTCAAAGTCCTCCAGGCCACTGACAGATGGAGCCTCATGAAGGAGCTCATTTTACACACACACACACACACACACACACACACACACACACACACACACACACACACACACACACACACACACACACACACACACACACGGGCCAATTCGGCCATCGCTCCAAAAAATGATGATAAAAAAGAAATTTGTCTTATTAACAATAACAATCCAATTTGGTACTTTTATTTTGACAGTCACCGCAATAACAATCCAACTTGGTGCTTTTATTTTGACAGTCACCGTAATAACAATCCAACTTGGTACTTTTATTTTGACAGTCTGTAATAACAACCAAACTTGGTGCTTTTATTTTGACAGTCACCGTAATAACAATCCAACTTGGTACTTTTATTTTGACAGTCTGTAATAACAATCCAACTGGGTACTTTTATTTTGACAGTCTGTTATAACAACCCAACTTGGTAGTTTTATTTTGACAGTCACCATAATAACAATCCAATTTGCAAGTTTTATTTTGACAGTCTCTGTAATAACCCAATTTGTAGTTTTATTTTGACAGTCACCGCAATAACGATCCAACTTGGTACTTTTATTTTGCCAGTCGCCATAATAACAATCCAATTTGGTACTTTTATTTTGACAGTCGCCATAATAACAATCCAATTTGCAAGTTTTATTTCGACAGTCTCTGTAATAACAACCCAACTTGGTAGTTTTATTTTGACAGTCACCATAATAACAATCCAACTTGGTACTTTTATTTTGACAGTCACTAAAAACAAGTGTTTGCATGGAGCCATTTCCTCCAGATCAACATGTAGTTTTATTATCTTCGGTCCTCGTGCGTCTGCAAGAAAAGTCGCGTAGATGAAGATCAAGCCTCGTAATGAAATGTGCCGAGAAAGAGGGGAGTACAAAAGTTTTAAAAGCTTTTTTTTTTTTTTTTTTTTTTCCCCCACAAAGACTTCACATGTTTGTGTGACACGTCGTCTGTAAAGTGCAGCAATAATGCGATTAATTTTCCCTTTTTTCCCCTCGAAATCACAGACCTGCTTTATGATATCCTGACATCTTTTAGTGCCGACAGACCTGCCAGCGATACACCTGAAGGCAGCACGCACACACACACACACACACACACACACAGACCAGATTAGGCGTGAAAGCCCCCGCTGACACCCCGCCGCCTCTCGGCGGGCCACGGTAAACGGCGTCATTAACGCAGTGGTAATACGGCCCGTCACCGCACCCATCTGAGACACAAATGTCACCCTCCTCGCTCTCGGCTGGCGTCGCTCTCAATTAGACTGCAGGGTTTCTTTTCAGAGCAACACACACACACACACGCTACACACGCACACACACACACACACACACTCTGTGGCGTTCAGGTGCCGGGCAGGGAGCCTCGGTATTGAGAGTTGATGATTTAGTTGTCGGCTTTTTTCTTTTTTATCGTGTTTATCCTATCATTTGTTGGCAATTTCCTCTTTCGCTAAGTGCTCCTGAAGAATGAGCGGCGGGCTGTACATTGGGAGTCGGAGGGAGGGGGGGGGGGGGGGGTAGTGGGGGGGGGGGGGGGACTCGGTAAGGGAGTGTATTAAACCCCGCAGGTAGAAACTACTCGTAATTACGCGGCGGCCGCGGCACTTCTTTGTGAGAAGAAATGTCTCCACAACGAAGGAAGGACCCCCCCCCCCCCCCCCCTTCCCCTCCACTCCCCCCCCCACCCCCCCCTCCCCCCACAACTTATAGATTTAGCACCTTTTTCTTTCTTTCTCTCTTTCGGATGAACTGGAAGACAAACATCAGATTACGGAATCGTCTCAACGTTCAGCTGGCGGTTGATATAATGGGAACGTATTTTAAAAGAAGTGTATTTTTCGTTTTTCTTTTTTTTTTTTTTTTTTTTATCATCGTGTGTTGCGCCGGAGTCTTTTCACTCTCCGCTAATCGATTCTCAATCATCCGGAGACGAGCCGCGCTCTGGGGAAGAAAAGGAAGAAAAAAAACGAGCCTTTCAAAGGAAAATCGATGGCGGTATTATTTAAAAAAAAAAACAAAAAAAAAACGAGCAGACTATCAGTGATCCAGTTATCCTTGTTGTCGTTGGAGAAAAGCCCCCATGTCGCTCGTGTTTACCGCCGCCGCCGCAAACGCATCGATCAGTTTGCGAACACAATGTCGCCCAGACGCGTCGCCCCTTTAAACGTATAGGATGAGTTTTCTTTAGGTTATTTCAATGTAACCTGGAAAATCGGGACGATTTAAGATGATTTCCCCCCCCCCCCCCCCCTTTTTTTTTTTTTTTTTTTGTGTGATAAATTTATGAGGTTAACCAATTAGCCGCGGTCCGTCTCGTGCCGAGGTACCGGTTCCCGCCAGCAGAGGGTGTCTTGCGTCACACAGAGAAGCAGCATAAGGAGTAATAAACATGAACAGCCACAATGTGCTTTGATGCTTTCATCTCGAGGCTTTAGGACCACATACAAAAGGCACTAAATTACATGTACTGAGTGTTTTTCAACCACAGACTGTAGAAAATGTACCAAATATATTTACGCTAAACTCATATTGTATTTTCAATATGTAATGTATCGTTAACGGCTGTTCCATAATCATTAAATAACACTTGATGGAGGCTGAAGGCCCATTTATGTTGGTTTTACTTTTATTTTTTTCTACTTTGCATCACAATATTTATTGTGTAGATTTGTATAAAAACTACACAGAAACAGTTTTTGTAATTTCATTTGAGAAAATATTTGTGTTTACGTGGGAACATTTTGAAAACAATGCTGAAAATGAGGTAGTTAGCATGGATTGTTATTATGGTTACTGTCAAAATAAAAGTACCAAGTTGGATTGTTATTATGGTGACTATTAAAATAAAACTAGCAAGTTGGATTGTTATTATGGTGACTATTAAAATAAAACTAGCAAGTTGGATTGTTATTATGGTGACTATCAAAATAAAACTAGCAAGTTGGATTGTTATTACAGTGGCTGTCAAAATAAAAGTACCAAGTTGGACTGTTATTATGGTCACTGTCAAAATAAAACTAGCAGGTTGGATTGTTATTACAGTGGCTGTCAAAATAAAACTACCAAGTTGGATTGTTATTATGGTGACAGACAAAATAAAAGTACAATGTTGGATTGTTATTACGGTGACTGTCAAAATAAAAGTACCAAGTTGGATCGTTATTACGGATGACTGTCAAAATAAAAGCACCAGGTCCGAGGAGAATCTGGACAGGAAGTCATGACTCCGTGGAGACAAGCTTTGATCTTTATTTCCTTCTACTGAGCATGTGCAGAACAGCTATTATTCCGTGAGCCGTGTTTCTTCTTCACCTCCTCCCAGTGGTCAGTGTTGGTTTCAGGCGCCGGCGCCCCCTAACCAGCAGCTGGCGGAACTGCAGGGCGTTTTCCAGGCGGTTTGACCTCCGGAGCGATGGATGGAAACAATCTGCACCTTTTTGAAGTGGGATTTAAATCTCGCCCCTCTCTCTCTCTCTCTCTCTCTCTCTGTCTCTCTCTCTCTCTCTCAGCATGGACAAGCAGGGCGACTACGACCCGGCCGACGCCTCCGGCTTCATCAAGATTAACGCCGTCAGGTGAGCCTTTTCAACACGACGGTTCAGTCGGGGGTCTGGAAGCTTCATGACCAACAAACCTTCCGTCTGTCGCCACAATTTGTAAATTTAACTGTAACTTAGAACGTCAGACATAATTTGCCATTATTCTAGTGGAGGTTTATTGTTAAAAAAAAATGTTTTATCTGTTTTTAATTAATTTAAAATGGAATTAATATTTTTTTCATTTGAGGCGATACTTTTAAAAAAAAAATCTATTTTCGCTATTTTTAGCTATTGTAAAATAAAAGTGAATAAAAAGGTTCTGTCAGCTGCAGGGAGCCATTACAGCGGCACTATAGAGCCACATGCTGCAGACCCCTGGATTAAATACACACGTTTTTGAAATAAAAGTGAATAAATAATTTTTTTCATTTGAGGCGATACTTTTTGAAAAAATCTTTTAGCTATTTTAAGCCATTACAGCGGCGCTATAGAGCCACATGCTGCAGACCCCATTATTCTAGTAGAGGTTTATTGTTTACATTTTTTTTATCTGTTTCTAATTAGTTTAAAATGGAATTAATATTTTTTTCATTTGAGGCGATACTTTTTGAAAAAATCTATTTTAGCTATTTTAAATGTTTTTTTTGTTTTTTTTTTACCTATTGTGTCTCTTTTAAATTAGGTATTTAAAAATATTCCGTTTGTTTTTCTTTTTTGTACCGATTTGAGGCATTTTATGTTTTTAATCTATTTTGCTATTTTACCTTTTTTGTTTTTTTTATTACAATCACCTCATTTTATTTTTGTTCTTGTTGATTCAATATTAGTCAGTTTAGCTGCTCCATCTGTGCTCAGCTATTTTTAAGCCATAAAATAAGAGTCCTTATTTTTTTTTAAAACAAACAAACAAAAAAAACAGTGCAATGTAATAAATTAAATGAAGAAAATAAAAGTGAATAAAAAGGTTCTGTCAGCTGCAGGGAGCCATTACAGCGGCGCTATAGAGCCACATGCTGCAGACCCCTGGATTAAAAACACAAGTTTTTGAAATATTCAAAAACTATTGTTTTATTCTGCCCCTCCCCCCCCCCCCCCCCGTCTCCACCTCAGGTTGAGGGAACACCACCGCCTGCAGGGCTTCTCCGACCCCAAACAGTGAACCGCCACCACCACCACCGCCTCTCCTCACGTTTCACTTCCACGCCGTACCTCTCTGGTTTTTTTTTTTTTTTTTTTTTAAAGCGTGGGGTTCCGTTAGCTCCAGCTAGCGCCGGCCCGGGAGAGGCGGACGACGAGACCCGACACGTTTGTATTTTTATTTTTTAAATCGGGTGATTTCAGATTATTCTGTAAATGAGTGTTTGATACGGGACTTGAAGAGCGTTATGAATAAAAAGTCATGAATTGTGTTTTTTTTTGTTTTTTGTCTTTTTAAATGAACAGCGTTGATTTTTAGCATCTGAAAGCGTTTTGGCAGAGACGGTTTATTAATGCCTGCCTGTTTAAGTGCCCCCCCCCCCCCCAACCCTAACCCCGACGGATCCCAGATCATATTTGCAATATGCAGATGAAGCAGGCCTGGCGGGGCCTGGGGGGGCGGGGCCTGGGGGGGGGGGGGCGCCGGCAGAGCGGAAGAGAGGACGCCATCTCCGAGCTCCAATGGCACAACTCAGGTGGAAGGAAAACCAATTTGTCACATTTGTATATTTCACTGCTCAGTATGGGGTCTCCTCCAGAGCCGGGGGGGGGAAGGGGGGGTTAAAACCAAAGACGGAGCAACGCGACATCATTCCGACCTTCTTTCTACCCCCCCAAAAAAAAACAACCTTCGTTTTCACTTGAGACTTAATGTAAACTGGTTCAGAGAACAAATCAAATGTCCTCTGCTTCTGTGAGCCTGGTGAGTCACAGCGCCCTCTGCAGGCCCGGCATACGTACTACGTCGCCCTCAGGCGTCGCGTTCACGCCGACCTGTGGACGGGATTTATATTTTTGAGCAGCCGAGAAGAAAAAGAAGATTGTTTTGTCTCTAAATTAAAGGATCGTTTCCTCTTCTTAGGCCTCGTTTGTATTTTCAAGTTAAAACGCATCTTTTTTTTTGTTTTTTGCTCGTTTGCGTCTAACGATGTTTTATGTGATGACCTACATTAATTAGCAATTTCTTCAACTTTTACTATTCACTAATTACTATTAATTATATATATATATATATATATATATATATATATATATATATATAATAGTAATTTAACTGGAATGGATTAAAAAGTTGAAGAAATTGCTAATTAATGTAATTTATCACATAAAACATGTATATATAGTTATATATATAGTTATATAATTATATACATAGTTATATAGTTATATATATATATATTAGATGTACTTTAAGATGTATTGTCAGACAGTGTGAAACAAAATCCATCAATTCTCTTCATTTGAATATTTTGACTTCCTGTAAAGAAAAAATTCTCTCTTTTAAAAAACGGGGACATTAAGACATAAATGTGAAATAATTCAAATTAAAAGTTTGAGTTATTCTCCGGGCGTACATGGATGTAAAAACATATCCAATACATTAATTGTATTTTTTCTTTATTTATTAATTTAAGTGGGCAGTGCATCAGATCACCAGGTATTCCACCACACAAAGAAAATAATATAATCAGGTAGAATGTCTGAAAAGCAGCGGGAAGAACTTATTAAATAACCCTCCTTCTCTGTAAATAATAGATAATTTCCTTTAGCTTCTACTTATTTGATAGTCAAACTATATTTAGACAAATTATCTGATCAAAATGTGTCAATAAAATGCATATTTTTTAATTAATATGTCCTTGAGAATAAATATATCATATTATATTATTAGGTACCTTGTACATATATACAATATGGGTCTGAAGTGAAGAGAGCGCAGCCGCCACGCGGAGAAATAACCGATCTATAAATAGTTTGTCGTTTTCCAGGTGTCGTGTTAGAAACTGGAACCGAGAGGCGGAAACGACAAACACGTCGCCTCCACCTTTTGTTCCCGTCGGCTCTTTTCTCTCCGCCGCTCCGGGCCTCTCGTCTCCGGCGGCCCTGCTTCTTGAACCCCCGTCTCCCGGAGGTCACGGATGCCTGATTCCCCCCCCCCCCTTCCCCCCCTTCACCCCCCCACCTCCCCCCGACAATGGCGTTCTTTTGTAGGTGCGCCGCTGGAGAGTGACAGGCGACTGCAAGGTCGGCGGACCTGGACTCCCGGGGAGCCGCGCGGCTGGCGAGTTGCCCATTAGCGCCACGCCGCCGGCTTTTCATGTCGCGCCATTGTTCGCCCCCGGGCGCTCCCCAGAGAGTCGGGCCGCGGCGCGGGGTAATGAGGGGGTAATTGCTCCGGGGTCAAGGATGATTAATTCCTCTCGGTCAGGTGGCGGCCGGTTGCCCCTACCTGCCTCGCGGACGCAACAGGGAGACGCGGCGAGGCAACACAGTTCTCGCGGTTTAGCGTTAGCGCTTAGCGGAGCCGTCGGTAAAAGACTGGGGTTCGTTTCCACGACAACCTTTCAAGTGGAAACGCATCATTTCTATGTGTTTTCGTTCGGAAAAAAAATTCACATTCACACGGCAACATTTTAAGAAAAGAGGTCTCCTGACAAGGAAACGCCGAAAGAGGTGGAGTGAAAGAGGTGTAGTGAGCATGCCAGGCCACCAGTCGGCGCTGTTGTGTCTGTGATGAGGTCACAGCAGAGAACGACACGATATAAACATCAACGCTGGAACACATTCCGACATTCTAGTGGGCAGACGGCCAAGTTGGGTTGTTATTACAGTGGCTGTCAAAATAAAAGTACCAAGTTGGATTGTTATAACGTGACTGTCAAAGTAAAACTACCAAGTTGGATTGTTATTATGATGACTGTCAAAATAAAACTACCAAGTTGGATAGTTATAACGTGACTGTCAAAGTAAAACTACCAAGTTGGATTGTTATTATGATGACTGTCAAAATAAAAGTACCAAGTTGGATAGTTATAACGGGACTGTCAAAATAAAAGTACCAAGTTGGATTGTTGTTACGGTGACTGTCAAAATAAAACTACCAAGTTGGATAGTTATAACGTGACTGTCAAAGTAAAACTACCAAGTTGGATTGTTATTATGATGACTGTCAAAATAAAAGTACCAAGTTGGATAGTTATAACGTGACTGTCAAAGTAAAACTACCAAGTTGGATTGTTCTTACGGTGACTGTCAAAATAAAACTACCAAGTTGGATAGTTATAACGGGACTGTCAAAATAAAACTACCAAGTTGGATAGTTATCACGGGACTGTCAAAATAAAACTACCAAGTTGGATTGTTATTACGGTGGCCGTCAAAATAAAAGTACCAAATTGGATTGTTATTACAGTGACTGTCAAAATAAAACTACCAAGTTGGATGGTTATTACGATGACTGTCAAAATAAAACTACAAAGTTGGATAGTTATTACAGTGACTGTCAAAATAAAACTACCAAGTTGGATTGTTATTATGATGACTGTGAAAATAAAACTACGAAGTTGGACTGTTATTAGAGTGACTGTCAAAATAAAAGCACCAAGCTACTGACCATGTGCAGAACGACTATATTGAGGCAGTTATGTGCAGCGTTTCATAAAACTTGTGTTTTCAGTGACTCTGACCACCGTTGTCATGGAAACGGGCCCTGAAATCACTACGGAATATGTTTTCTTGTTTTTTTTTGTGTGTGTGTGTGTTTTTTTTTTTTTTTCCACTTGTAAAAAACTCAACTGTGTTTTCTTGATCCTGAAAAGTTACTAGCAGTTTCTAGTTACTACTACAGTTACTGCAAAAAGCCTCATTCAGGAACTCCACACTCTGGTTTGAAAGGCCGTCGCCTTTTTTGCCGCCACGTCGTCGCTGTAAAGCGCAATTTTGCTCTCAGTGGCTTAAATGTTGAAAAAATAAATGAATAAATAAATAAATAAATAAATCTCCTCACATGTGAACTGAATCAAAAAAAATTCCACCGGATCATATCTTCCTGGAGACGACGTTTGAAAGGTCGCCTCACTCTTCCGACCGCCGAAGACAGATTGAGATTGATAGCCGTCCCCGTCACTCCTTACCCCCCCCCCCCCCCCCCCCCCCCCCCCCCCCACTCCGAACCGCCCTCCCCCCCTTCAGCTTGACTGACTAATCTGAATACCCCTCCATCCATCCCCTCGTTCTAACGGGGCAATTTTGGCCGCTGATTATCCCGCAAACCTGCGCGCACGGCGACAGTAAATGCAGGGGCTGGCTGGTAATTGACTGGGCGAAGACCGAGACGCCCGCCGTGTAATTGAGCGGGGCCGGGGGGGCTCCGGCGGGACTGAAAGGGTCCCGAGGACTCCCCGTCGCCCATTAGGCCCGGCGGGGGGTCTCCGACTGGCTGTGTGGACTTGTAACGTGAGGCGGTTTCCCAGCACCGCGAGGCAGGACTGACACCTTTTAGCTGTGGGGGGGGTGGAGGGGGGGGGGGGGGGGTAGGGGGGTAGGTGAGAGGGTAGGGGGGGGGGTAGTAACACCTCACAATATACAAACACAGACCACTGCCTGTTTATCGGATTAATGACGGCGTCTGCCGAAATTTGTTTTTCCAGAATTTTTTTTGGGGGGGGAGAAAAATAAATCCTGTTCAATCTACTTTTACATTTTATTTATAATTAATGTTATATATGTTTCACATGTGGAGTATATGTGCATATATATTTAGCATGATGTCATACGGCCCACCATGACGCTCTCTAAGTCATATTCTAATCATGTTTATCATTTAAAGTCGCCGTCGGAAGGCGTTCTTACGCGATGCACCTGAACGCATCACTCGAAGCCTACGAAGCGGCGTTACTGACATTCCGCCAGAATAAAAGCTGTGCTCTTTTCTTCTTTTTTTTCTTCACTGTTCTTCTTTCCCTCCTCATGTTGACCAGATTTTTATTTAACAAACACGTGAAAATTAATCTTCATGCTGACTTTGTGTTGCCAGATATGGCGGGTATCCCCCCAATTGGGGAACCAAACTTTTAGCCTTTTAACTAATATTTCCTGCATTTGTGGGTGTTGATTCCTACAGAGGGTGAGTTTTTATTGAGGTGTGTGGTTTTTTTTTTTTTCTTTTACAGTATTTAGGCTGAAAACAGCAAGTCAAACCTGGCAACCCTGGTTCCTGCAGTGTGAACGGAGCCTCAAATGTTAGTGCACTCATGTTATTTCATTTTTATTACAGTCCAGTCTGGTATTTAGGGGATTTTTTTTATTTTTTATTTTTTTTCAAATCACAGGTTCACTTCAGGGAGACTCTAAATATCTGACGCTGACTCAGCGATATCTTGACCTCATTAGGAGTTAATCACCGGCGGGGAATGAGAGATCTTCACCTGTAAACAGTGATTTTTAAGAGGGGGTGGGGGGGGGGGGTTGGAGAAGAAGAAAGTAATTAGGCGGACAAAGTGCATGCCGATGTCTTTCCGTCTTTTGCCCATCAGAATATTTGGCGGTCATTCAATCCGTCCGCCCGTCGTGTTCGCTGACCTCTCCTCTCAAAACACAATAAGACGGGAACAATGACCAGAGAGGCTTAATTACCTCCAATTAGAGGCCAAAGTGGCTGGCTTGGGTGTAACCTGAGCCCCCCCACCCCACCCCACCCCGCCTTCCCCCCACCTCTAGGGGGCCTCCAGCAATAATTTGCACTTTTATTTCCACTCCTGCAAAAAGAAAAAAACAAAGTTTGTGAATTTTTAATCGGCTGCTCATGCTATTAGTTATTTATCGATAACCTGCCGGTCGGTTGGCGAGTTTCATCATTTCACTTAACGCCGCTTTACTTGGCAGGTAGGGGGTTAATGGGAGGGGGGGGGGGATTAATGGGGGGGGGGTCCCGGGGGGGGTTTGTGCAGAACGCTAATGGGATGAGGTCACCGTCTTACCGCCAGGATACGAGTCTGTCGGCTCGCTGTCGGTACATTATTTATATTTATGTCTTTCACGTTCATTGATAGTGCAGGGCGATGCAGACGGGGTGAGGATGTTTCTAAAACTAGAGGTCGTTCACGGTTTCCACGTTCTACCTGTACAGGTGTGGGTTGTTTTTTGTTTTTTTTAAAACCGGGTTTTTCCCAAAAGCATGGGGAAAAAAAACAACACAACTTTTTTTTTTTTAAAACACCCTGACTCCGTCTCCATGATAATGTGGGAACCACAACTTTTCGAAAACACTCCATGGAGATGGGGGGAGTGAGTGCAACTTTTAAAAAATGCTCCAACTTTGTCTCCAGTGAGTAAAATCCAACTTTTACGCAACATTCTGACTCCATCTCCGTGAAAATGAGTGAAAGCACAAGTTTTTGAAAACACTCCGAATCCATCTCCTTGGAAACGGGACAAAATGTAACTTTTTTTTAAATGCTCCGATTCCATCTCCATGGAAACGGGGGTGAAAACACAACTTTTCAAAAGCAGTTTCTGTGGAAACGGGGTCGGGAAAATGGTACTTTTTTTTTGCAAATGCTCCAACTCTGTCTCCGTGGAAACGGGAGTAACAGCAACTTTTTGAAAATGCTCCAACTTCATCTCCATTGAAATGGAGTGGGGGGGAGGGGTTGCAACTTTTTGAAAATGTTAATGTTTGTCACAGATTCTCTGCATGCGTGTGTGGTTTGAAAATTTTTTTTTAACAAAAATCTTAATAGAAGCAACAGTGAGCGCTCAGCTGAGAAATCACTGACGCTACCATTAAGGCTAGCTAACTAGCATTAGCCACAAAGCTAGCTTGCAAAACCACCCAGAATGCAACAGCTTTCATGTTTTAAATTTTTTTAATTTTGTACATTTCATTGTATTTTTTTGCACCAGAAAGTTTCACTAAAATGTCCTTTATGTTGAGATTGTCGCCAATTTCCCGAAGTATTTGTTCGTTTTTTTTGCGTAAATTGACGTTTCTAGTCACTCGGGAGGCTTAAAGCACCTGTTGTAGGTTGTTGCTAATGTGTTTCCTCACGCTGGGTACAAGTGCGACTCATTCATGCTCCTGAAACTTGATCTGCTGCTGCAACATCAAGACACCATCTGTCCGTCTGTGAGGAACCATCAGAATCAGGCCGGACACACTCTCAGTCCTTGTGTGTGTGTGTGTGTGTGTGTGTGTGTGTGTGTGTGTTTACATTGATGTCGAATCCTATTTTCTGGTGTCAAAGGACACCGGCGCAGCGACGTCCTGAAGACCTGGAGACAGATGGGACCATTACGCCCCCGAAAGCCCCCGGCTTTGTTTGTCCTGAGCCGGCGATGAAATATTGATGGGAAAAAATAGAAATATTTTGCCTGCTGCTCAGTGTTGCCCGTCTAAAAGGGTTAATGAGCGCCAGGACTTTCCCCGTCTCCCGTTACAAACCCCGACGCGTCTCCGCCGCCCGCTTCACCCCTGCGCCGGTCTGTAAGCTAGCGAGGATCGATAAGCTCCTCCAAAGTGGATTAAGCTTCTCCGACAGCATTGCTGGACTCTCGGCCGTGTCGGGAACATTTTAACCCTTTAAAACTTTGCGAGTGTATTTTTTTTTTTTAAAAGCTGCTTGATGACGTCGTTTTTTTTATTCGTTCAGTTTGTACGAGTGGCGATGGAGCGGCAACGCCTCGTTTTCGACTCAGTTCAGATTTAATTGTACGGCGCTGATGACAAATAATGTGTTTATAAAGAGAAGTGCAACTAATAACTAGCTCAATATGGAAGGTTGCAGTTCCTTGTGTTAGCTCCTGTCCATTAAATAGGAGATTAATTCATTTCGTGACAATTGATAGTCATTTATAGAGTCCTTTCAAAGGCAAACAACAGCACCCGCTAGTGGCCCAGCATGAAAACCACATCGTTTTCAGCTTTTCTGCACATTTCCTTGTTAAACGGACGTCTTTTATAAAATGTTGCCGTGTAAACAAGAAATTGTTCTGAAGCCAAAACGCAAAAACCAAATGTGTTAAATTGGATTGTTCTTGTAAAAGAGGTCTAACGTTAAACTCGTTAGCACTCGTGCTAACTATTAAAAACTAAACTATTCATACTTTATTTATACTCTTGAGGAAGTTCAGTTAATTTTTTTCCACATTGACCAAATCAATTGACAGCACTAATATATATATATATATATATATATATATATATATATATATATAGTATATATATATATATATATATATATATTTTATTATATATATATATATATATATATATATATATAAAACCAATGGCACATTTTTGTAAATGTTATGGGTGACTGAACCCATAAGTCCATGACATTTACTATGTATATCTATATCTATATATAGATATAGATATAGATATAGATATAGATATAGATATTCACACAAATGTGCCATTGGTTCTTCATTAGTAGATACAAAGTGTCATGCATGGCCTCACTATATTTTAAATTCAATAAATCAAACACAGCAACATGGAGTTCATTTCCGCTGGAGAACCTTTGACCTTTGATTTTGTGCTTTCATCTTTTCATACAACCGTTTCTTTTCTTTTTTTTCCCTTTAAAGCTGAACCATCTCCTCCCTCCAGTTCCTTCAGTGCAGCAGGTTGATCTCGGATCAATAGATTTACCCCCACCCGCCCCCCTGCCCACCCCCCCCCCCCCCACTCCCTCCAGGGGGGGGGTCTGCTGCTGTTTGCTGGCACCCTCTCCTTTATGTTCTTCGATCTGTTGCTGCGCTGCGCCGGGTGAGTGGCTGCGGCGACCTATCAGGTTGGGAGGTGGCCGGCCACGCCGCTCTATCTCGCCCCGTTTCTCAGCAAATCC
>NW_027662256.1:0-9999 GCF_963422515.1 Blennius ocellaris | reverse complement strand
ACACACTCACACACTCACACACACACACACACACACACACACTCACACACACACACACACACACACACACAGACACACACAGAGTCAGTAAGTTGTTCAGTTTCTATTAGAAATGTTTCCGACCTTCACACTGTTGACCAAACTTCTCCTGAACTCTGATTGGATGACGCTGCTGCCGGCCCCGCCCCTCCGGACCCCGCCCCTCCCGGCCCCCGCCCCCTTCACCTGACCTATTGGATCATTTTCCTTTATCTAAACATCGAAATGACTTCGGGTTTTCCTCTCATGTTTATTTTATAATTTTCTTAAGCTTGTGGCAGAGACAAGTCTCTGGACCGGGTCCAGGACCGGGTCCTGGACTTGGTCCTTGACCCGGTCCCTGGACCGGGTTGAGGGTGTTGTGGGGGGACTGGAGCCCCCTGATCAAACTCTTCATCCCATTAGCTTGTTCATGATGTGAGGGATGGAGTGGACAAGTCTCCTTAACATTCTGTCCCTCCCTCCATCCATCTATCCCTCTCTCCCTCCCTCCCTCTCTCCCTCCCTCCCTCTCTCCCTCCATCCCTCCATCCCTCCCTCCCTCTCTCCCTCCACCCCCCCCCCCTCCCCCCCTCTGGTTGGTCTCATTCCTCCATGAGGATGTGAGCTAATTCTCCGTGTTCTAACTCCATTAGCGTCTCCAGTCTGGATTAATGGCGGCGGCGTCCCCCGGTGGACCAATGGCGTGGCTCCGTGTCCCCTCGTCCTCCTGATGCTGCACTTCTGCAGCTCCATTAGCCGGCGGAGCGATGGGGACGCTCCCTCCGCCTGAACGTCCTCGCACCCGCTGCTGAATTAGCATCCGCTAACCGCTCATTACCGCCAGGACGGAGACGCGGGACGTCTCGTCCACGTCGCCTCCGGCTGCTCGTCCCTCGGGGACAAATGACTGTCTCTCTCTCCGGAGGACGGTGCAGTCAGAGCGAGGCGCTCCGCTGACGGACGCTAACTTCGTTAGCTGCAGCGCGGCGAACACCCGCAGAGACAAACGCAAACAAACACAAGGAGAAACAAACACGGTAACTGATTACTCCGCTGTCCTCAGTTACTCTCTCAGGCCTCGTCCACACGGGACAACAACATCTTTCTTTCTCCGCGTCGTCCTGGAAACCGGTCACGTCCACACGATGTCGTCCAGCTGCCGGGCCTGCAGGGGGCGCTAGGACACAGGGGACACAGGGGACACAGAGGACATAGAGGACATAGGACGGAGAAGAAGATGAGGGCAGATAGGACACATGGGACACATGGGACACATAGGACACAGAGGACACAGAGGCCACATGGGACACATAGGACATAGAGGACCGAGGACAGAGAAGAAGACGAGGACAGAGAGGACACAGATGATACAGAGGACACATAGGACACAGAGGACATAGAGGGCATAGGGGACACATATGACACAGGGGACAAAGAGGATACAGGGGACAGAGAGGACAGAGATGTAGTCGAGGACGAGGACTGTGAGAGACGGAGACAAGCGTCTCCTCAGCTGGAGGTCGTCGGCCATGTTGGTGTGGTCAGGTCACCTGACGGAGAGGGAGGCGGGGGTTACAGGTCGAGAGGCGGGGTCATGACATCATCAAGCTAATGTCCGTCCACACCTCCGATCCGAGACGTCGTTTCCAGGCTCCGAAGACGACGCAGTTCCATGAAACGGCGTTGTGGAGTGGGCGGAGCCTGAGAGCTCCGGGCCGGTGACTGAGAGTGGGACCCCGCGGGCCGCCGCTGTCCCGCTGGCTAGCGTTGGCCAGCGGACCAATGGCGGCCCGCGAACCAATGGCGGCCAGCGGACCAATGGCGGCCCGCGGACCAATGGCGGCCAGCGGACCAACGGCGGCCAGCGGACCAACGGCGGCCAGCGGACCAACGGCGGCCAGCGGACCAATGGCGGCCCACCGCCGTATTACAAGCCTTGCTTGAAAAGGAAGAACGTCAGCTTCCTGGTGTTTGGCGACCCCTACAGGCCGGCGCTGGGAGGAGAGGAAATACCAGGCGTGGCCTCTGGGGGCCGTGACTCACCGTTTACAGTCAAACACACATGGAGAACATAGAAATATAGAAGTAGACTCCTGATCAAGAGTTCATCAAACTCTGAGTTCTATAAGTTACAAGTCTACGTTCCTGCTGCTCCTCCTGCCGGGCTCGGGAAGGTCAGCGGCGGTCGTGGCGATGGCGGGTAGCGGTCTTGGCGATAGCGGAGCGGCGGCGGTCGTGACGGCGGCGGTCGTGACGGCGGCGGTCGTGACGATGGCGGTCTTGGTGATAGCGGTCTTGGCGATAGCGGTCTTGGCGATAGCGGAGCGGCGGCAGTCGTGACGGCGGCGGTCGTGACGACGGCGGTCGTGACGATGGCGGGTCTTGGCGATAGCGGTCTTGGCGATAGCGGAGCGGCGGCGGTCGTGACGGCGGCGGTCGTGACGGCGGCGGTCGTGACGATGGCGGTCTTGGTGATAGCGGTCTTGGCGATAGCGGTCTTGGCGATAGCGGAGCGGCGGCAGTCGTGACGGCGGTGGTCGTGACGACGGCGGTCGTGACGATGGCGGTCTTGGCGATAGCGGTCTTGGCGATAGCGGAGCGGCGGCGGTCGTGACGGCGGCGGTCGTGACGGCGGCGGTCGTGACGATGGCGGTCTTGGTGATAGCGGTCTTGGCGGTAGCGGTCTTGGCGATAGCGGAGCGGCGGCAGTCGTGACGGCGGCGGTCGTGACGGCGGCGGTCGTGACGGCGGCGGTCGTGACGGCGGCGGTCGTGACGATGGCGGTCTTGGTGATAGCGGTCTTGGCGGTAGCGGAGCGGCGGCGGTCGTGACGGCGGCGGTCGTGACGGCGGCGGTCGTGACGATGGCGGTCTTGGTGATAGCGGTCTTGGCGATAGCGGTCTTGGCGATAGCGGAGCGGCGGCAGTCGTGACGGCGGCGGTCGTGACGACGGCGGTCGTGACGATGGCGGTCTTGGCGATAGCGGTCTTGGCGATAGCGGAGCGGCGGCGGTCGTGACGGCGGCGGTCGTGACGGCGGCGGTCGTGACGATGGCGGTCTTGGTGATAGCGGTCTTGGCGGTAGCGGTCTTGGCGATAGCGGAGCGGCGGCAGTCGTGACGGCGGCGGTCGTGACGGCGGCGGTCGTGACGGCGGCGGTCGTGACGGCGGCGGTCGTGACGATGGCGGTCTTGGTGATAGCGGTCTTGGCGATAGCGGTCTTGGCGATAGCGGAGCGGCGGCAGTCGTGACGGCGGCGGTCGTGACGACGGCGGTCGTGACGATGGCGGTCTTGGCGATAGCGGTCTTGGCGATAGCGGAGCGGCGGCGGTCGTGACGGCGGCGGTCGTGACGGCGGCGGTCGTGACGATGGCGGTCTTGGTGATAGCGGTCTTGGCGGTAGCGGTCTTGGCGATAGCGGAGCGGCGGCAGTCGTGACGGCGGCGGTCGTGACGGCGGCGGTCGTGACGGCGGCGGTCGTGACGGCGGCGGTCGTGACGATGGCGGTCTTGGTGATAGCGGTCTTGGCGATAGCGGTCTTGGCGATAGCGGAGCGGCGGCAGTCGTGACGGCGGCGGTCGTGACGACGGCGGTCGTGACGATGGCGGTCTTGGCGATAGCGGTCTTGGCGATAGCGGAGCGGCGGCGGTCGTGACGGCGGCGGTCGTGACGGCGGCGGTCGTGACGATGGCGGTCTTGGTGATAGCGGTCTTGGCGGTAGCGGTCTTGGCGATAGCGGAGCGGCGGCAGTCGTGACGGCGGCGGTCGTGACGGCGGCGGTCGTGACGGCGGCGGTCGTGACGGCGGCGGTCGTGACGATGGCGGTCTTGGTGATAGCGGTCTTGGCGGTAGCGGTCTTGGCGATAGCGGTCTTGGCGGTAGCGGAGCGGCGGCTGTCAGACTTGAGCGTTTAATTAATACTCATGATGTAATTCCTCCAGATCCCCGGCTTCTCGCCAGATTTAATTATTCGCAGCTTCCTGTTTCGGCGCGGCCTCATTAGCGTCAGATTGATGTCACATGAACTTCATTAAGCGCTGAAGCAGGATTCTTTAATTACGCCGCCGCCCTCGCCGACGCAGAATTAGCCAAGTCAGTGAAGTGCAGATGAGAGCATTATTCCTGGAAGCCGTTATTATTTCAGAAACACGCTGGAAGTCGTTATGCTAATTCCGGGTTCACAGTGGCGGCCGCGTCCTCCCGCCGCCGGCGGCCATTAAACGCTCGCCGCAAATTTAATGTAGCAGCCGCCTGTTAATTTATTCAGATTTATCGACGAGGGAAGACGCAATTTAATTAGCCGCTTTCCTCCCGTCGTCTCCGTGACGCCGCGGCGTCTTCAGGAGACGGGGGAGACGGGGTTGGAAGAGGTGAGACAGGGGGAGACGGGGGGAGACGGGGTTAGAAGAGGTGAGACAGGGGGAGACGGGGGAGACAGGGTTAGAAGAGGTGAGAAGAGGTGAGACGAGGGAGACAGGGTGAGACGAGGTGAGACGGGGGGAGACGGAGTGAGACGAGGTGAGACGGGGGGAGACGGGGTGAGAGTGTGAGACGGGGGAGATGGGGGAGACAGGAGAGATGGGGGAGACAGGGTTAGAAGAGGTGAGACGGGGGAGAGAGGGGGAGACGGGGGGAGATGGGGTGACACGGGGTGAGACAGGGGGAGACGGGATGAGACGGGGTGAGACGGGGAGACAGGGTAAGAAGAGGTGAGACGGGGGAGAGAGGGGGAGACGGGGTGAGACGGGGGAGATGGGATGAGACGGGGTGAGATGGGGGAGACGGGGAGACAGGGTAAGAAGAGGTGAGATGAGGGAGAGAAGGGGAGACGGGGGAGACAGGGTGAGAGTGTGAGACGGGGGAGACGGCGGAGACGGCGGAGACAGGGTTAGAAGAGATGAGACGGGGGAGACGGGGTGAGATGGGGGAGAAGAGGGGGAGACGGGGAGTGTGTGTGTGTGTGTGTGTGTGTGTGTGTGTGTGATGGTGTGTGTGTGTGTGTGTGTGTGTGTGTTCCAGCAGGAGATTAGCAGTAAAGACAGTTTAACTCTGAACTCTGATTGCTTTGATCTCCAGCAGGAGTCCATGTCTGTCCACTGAGTGGAGGAGTGGAGGGGTGGAGGAGTGGAGGGGTGGAGGGGTGGAGGAGTGGAGGGGAGGGGTGGAGGAATGTAGGGGTGGAGGGGTTGCTGGTTGTTGGTTACTGGTTGTTTGTTGTTGGTTGCTGGTATCTGGTTGTTGGTTGTCGGTTATTGGTGTCTGGTTGCTGGTTTCTGGTATCTGGTTGCTGGATACCGGTTGCTGGTTGTTGGCATCTCATTGCTGGTTGTTGGTGCTGGTTATTGGTATCTGGTTGCTGGTACCTGGTTGTTGGTTGCTGGTTATTGGTATCGGGTTGCTGGCTGCTGATTGTTGGTTGCTGGTATCTGGTTGCCGGTTGTTGGTATCTGGTTGCCGGTTGTTGGCTGCTGGTATCTGGTATATGGTATCTGGTTGCCGGTTGCCAGTTGTTGGCTGCTGGGATCTGGTTGCTGGTATCTGGTTGCCGGTTGTTGGTTGCTGGTATCTGGCTGCTGGTATCTGGTTGCTGGTATCTGGTTGCTGGTATCTGGTTGTTGGTATCTGGTTGTTGGCTGCTGGTATCTGGTTGCTGGTTGCCGGTTGCCGCCTCCTCCAGCAGAATGTATTTGTTGCAGCAGCAGGAAGTTTTAATGATTCCGTCGGCGGATCAGAAAAGTTTCTGTTGAATTAGTTTGAGTTGCTCGTCGGTTAATCTCTGGAGAAACACCGTGTTTTCCACCGGACGCCTCGGCGCGGCGGCGGCGGCGCGGCGGAGCGGCGGCGTGTTTGAGCAGGATTGTGATTTAATTAGCGCCTCCTGTTTTCTCGCTCCTTCATTTCAGTGGAAAACGACTCGCTAATCTTCTGCTGATTGAATCTTTATTTATTAGACTGTTTGATCGGCGAGCAGCAAATATATGCAGACGGACGAACTGCAGTCGTTTTATTGTGGAGCAAAACGAGCTGCAGTCGTTTTATTGTGGAACAAAACGATCTGCAGTCGTTTTATTGTGGAACAAAACGAGCTGCAGTCGTTTTATTGTGGAACAAAACGATCTGCAGTCGTTTTATTGTGGAGCAAAACGAGCTGCAGTCGTTTTATTGTGGAACAAAACGATCTGCAGTCGTTTTATTGTGGAACAAAACGATCTGCAGTCGTTTTATTGTGGAACAAAACGATCTGCAGTCGTTTTATTGTGGAACAAAACGAGCTGCAGTCGTTTTATTGTGGAACAAAACGATCTGCAGTCGTTTTATTGTGGAGCAAAACGAGCTGCAGTCGTTTTATTGTGGAACAAAACGATCTGCAGTCGTTTTATTGTGGAACAAAACGATCTGCAGTCGTTTCTCACAGCCGTTGTGAGTTTTGCCATGACTTGTTCCATCTGAGGAAAACGACCACTCCTGACGAGTTGCGCGTCGTTCTCTCCAGTCCGTCGCCCCCTGCTGTTCGGGAGGTGCAGCGCCCCTCCCCCTCCGCCCCCCCGGGGGGCGCTGCAGCCTCTGACAGGCCCCACAGTAACAGATATTGACGACGTGGTTCTTTTCTCCTCCTCCAGTTTGTTCTTATTTGCTCTGAAGTGGAAACGTTTAAATTAACGGCATTTTCGCCGTCGCTCCGTTTTTTTTTTTTTGGTTGTTTTTTTTCCCCCTCGCCGGCGAAGCGGCGCGGGAATAAAGACACTTTCATCATCGTTATAAATCTCTCGCTGCGTCCGGCGGAATTTTTTGCAGCCGCGGAGCAAAATAAGTGCGAGCGGGAGCAGAATCAAGATGGATGCTGGGCGCCGGCGGACTTCCCGCCGCCGCCGCCGCCGCCGGCCCACTCCATCTTCACATGGCCGTCCTGTGTCTGATGATATCTTATCATTAGTTTCCCTGACAGTGATGGAGCGCGGCGGCGGCGGTGGAGGTGGTGGTGTTGGCGGTGGCGGTGGTGCCCCCCCCCCTCCCCCTCCCCTCCCCCGCACCGGGAGCATGTATAAAAGTAACCTTCTTTCCATAATAATGGCCATTCGTCACTCCTTTAACTGTCAGCCGACGAGCCGCGCAAACAAAGTGGGGTTTAACAAGCGGCGGCGCTCCGGGGGGCCGAGCCCCCGACATTACCGCTCTGATGTGTTCAGGGACCGTGGGACCGTGGAGCGGCGCCGCAGACACGTCCACGCCGCGGTTCTTGAATACGAGCGGCGAGGAAGTCCTCCATTATTCTCCCCGAAGACGCGCTCACACCGCCCGGCCCGGACAGGGTCGGCCTGTCAGGCAACGCTGAGGGAAGAAAATAATAAAGAGGCACTTGAAGCGGGAAGGTTCAGACCCGTCGTGGATCACGGAGTGGCAGAAACAAAGAAACAAGAAGGTTTGGGCCTGTCAGGCAACACTGAGGGGGACAAAAACACCAAAATAGGAAGGTTTGGGCCTGTCAGGCAACACTGAGGGTGCAAAAACACCAAATTAGAAAGGTTTGGGCCTGTCAGGCAACACTGAGGGTGACAAAAACACCAAAATAGGAAGGTTTGGGCCTGTCAGGCAACACTGAGGGTGCAAAAACACCAAATTAGAAAGGTTTGGGCCTGTCAGGCAATGCAGAGGGTTCAAAAACACCTCATTAGGAAGGTTTGGGCCTGTCAGGCAAATCAGAGGGTGACAAAATGAATTGCTAACAGGAGGGTTCAGGCCTATCAGGCAACACAGATGGCATCAAAATTGCTTAAACAGGAAGGTTCAAAGGGTCAAGCCTGTCAGGCAACACTGAGGGTGACAAAATCAATTGCAAACACGAAGGTTCAGACCCGTCGTGGATCACGGAGTGGCAGAAACAAAGAAACAGGAAGGTCTGGGCCTGTCAGGCAACACTGAGGGGAGCGTAAGAACCAGGAGGAACCAGAAAGAACCAGGAAGAACCAGGAAGAACCAGGAGGAACCAGGGAGAACCAGGAGGAACCAGGGAGAACCAGGAGGAACCTGGGAGAACCAGGGAGAACCAGGCTTGTCACTATCACAGGAAGGTTCACTCCAGTTGGTTCCTGTCAGGCGACGCTGAGGGCAAAGGACTTAAGTGAAAACACCATTAAACAGGAAGTGTGAGGAAAAGCTGAGAGTCGTTGAGGAAAGATCGACTGTGTGTGTGTGTGTGTGTGTGTGTGTGTGTGTGTGTGTGTGTGTGTGTGTGTGTGTGTGTGTGTGTGTGTGTGTGTGTGTGGAACTGATTGATGGGTTCAGCAACTGGAGGAGACACAATAATCTGCTCGTTTGTCGGTTTAACTGAGACGTCGATACAGAACCCACTACACACACACACACACACACACACACACACACACACACACACACACACACACACACACACACACACACACACACACACACACACACACACACACACACTGCGGTGAACATATTGTTTCTGTTCTATTAAGGTTCTCAGGATTTCCGTCGCTGCAGCAGAATCAATCAAACGTCTCTTCTTCAGCGTTCCAGTCCGTCTCCACCAATCAGGCGTCGGCGCCGCCTGTGATGCGTACGAGTCCTGGAAGATGAGCTGAGGAAGAAAGATGGAGGCTGACGGAGGCTGACGGAGAAAGGCGGAGCTCTCGCTCACCGAGACAGGCGTGACCGGGGCCGTCATGAGACACAGACCACCAACAGACCAACAGACCATCAACAGACCACCAACAGACCACCAGACCACCAACAGACCACCAGACCACCAACAGACCACCAACAGACCACCAGACCACCAACAGACCACCAGACCACCAACAGACCATCAGACCACCAACAGACCATCAGACCACCATCAGACCATCAGACCATCAGACCACCAGACCACCATCAGACCATCAGACCACCAACAGACCATCAGACTGCCAACAGACCAACAGACCACCAACAGACCACCAGACCACCAACAGACCACCAGACCACCAACAGACCATCAGACCACCAACAGACCACCAGACCACCATCAGACCATCAGACCACCAACAGACCATCAGACCACCAACAGACCATCAGACCACGAACAGACCATCAGACCACCAACAGACCATCAGACCACCAACAGACCATCAGACCACCATCAGACCATCAGACCATCAGACCACCAGACCACCATCAGACCATCAGACCACCAACAGACCATCAGACCACCAACAGACCATCAGACCACGAACAGACCATCAGACCACCAACAGACCATCAGACCACCAACAGACCATCAGACCACCAACAGACCATCAGACCACCATCAGACCATCAGACCATCAGACCACCAACAGACCATCAGACTGCCAACAGACCAACAGACCACCAACAGACCATCAGACCACCATCAGACCATCAGACCACCAACAGACTGCCAACAGACCAACAGACCACCATCAGACCACCGACAGACCATCAGACCACCAACAGACCAACAACAGACCATCAACAGACCAACAACAGACCATCAGACCACCAACAGACCATCAGACCAACAACAGACCATCAGACCACCATCAGACCATCAGACCACCAACAGACCATCAGACCACCAACAGACTGCCAACAGACCAACAGACCACCATCAGACCACCGACAGACCATCAGACCACCAACAGACCAACAACAGACCATCAACAGACCAACAACAGACCATCAGACCACCAACAGACTGCCTACAGACCAACAGACCACCAACAGACCAACAACAGACCACCATCAGACCATCAGACCACCAACAGATTGCCAACAGACCACCATCAGACCACCAACAGACCATCAGACCACCAACAGACCAACAGACCAACAACAGACTGCCAACAGACCACCAACAGACCAACAGACCAACAACAGACCATCAACAGACCATCAGACCACCAAAAGACTGCCAACAGACCAACAGACCACCAACAGACCAACAGACCAACAACAG